>NW_019384989.1:24313-113296 GCF_000671375.1 Centruroides sculpturatus | reverse complement strand
ATAATATATAATTTCTTATAATTTTTATTCAATTAAAAAATATTAAAAATAAAAATAAAAATATTTTTAAAAAATTTTGGGAATTGATGCCACAACAATACCTGTTCAGTAGCCTCCATTAATTAATGATCATTTAATAGACTATGCTATGCAGTGCTTGTGGAATGTATCATCTATTATGGTTTATAACCATTTGCTACAAACTTTTAAAATTTTAAACATCAAAAATTAACATTTGTAAGGCACATTGGATGAAAACCTTGGACATGTATTCATTCATTTTCAATGTACTTTCACTACGTCCAAGCTTATCAAAATCAGTGAGTAGCCAGCTATGTCCTCTCCTTGTTAGTTATCTTGTGTCATAATATTCCTGTACAAATAACATACTGAAAGGTATTTTTGAACAGCAGTCTTTAATATTCATATTAGCAGATAAATATTCATCAAGAATCATTCAGCTTAAAATGTCATGCATAGACTGTAAGACATTTATTATTTAAATTTTTTAAAAATAATTTACGTTAAGTATAGTCAATATTAATATTAAAATATGTATTTAGAGATTATATTTAAATATAGTTTTAAAAAAATTATGTTGGTAAATAATTCAATAACACATTTGAATTACTAGTTTATTTTAGACATTTATAGTAGTAGTGTTGATCTCAGAAACAATAATTAGAAAATTTTAATTATAGTATTTACAACAGTTTGTGGCTTAGAAAATTCTTATATTTTTAATTAAGATAAATTTCATGTTTAAATCATTATAAAACGTTTATGTTAATTGAATTAAAATTAGCTTTGAAAAGGCAGCTTTGAATATAAATATTAATTTGTTATATATATAAATTACATAGATATTTGAATTTAGAAAAATAAATTTAGATTTGCAGCTAGTTTACTAAAATAGTGTTCATTAGATAAGTTATATTAAAATTTTAAAATTTAATAAATCATAACCTAATAATTCATAACCTAAGTCAATAAGTTAGTTTTTATTTATAAAAAATTGCCTAAAGATAATAGCAGGTTTGTTTTATTTCAAATGATTTTATCAATTATTTTTTTATAAATTAAAGATAAAGATGCACAAAATTTTATTGTGTAGCCTAAATATTTTGTTACTGAATTTAATGTAAATTATAATTACTTTATAAAAATTTTATTTTCAATTATTTTAGCATTGCTTGTAAATAATTTTTCTTTATTGTGCATCTTCTATCTTTGGATATAATTAGAATAGTTTAAAAATTATATAAATATTAAATTTATATCATTTCAATTGTCTACAACAAGATATTTCTTAATTGTTAACTATCACATGAACTTCTGTTGGGTTGGATTTCAATTAAAGGGTTGGAGATTGTACCAAATGGGATATCCCTACCAACTGACTACCAGGGGAGAAGTACTGGGGAGGCTTATGTGCAGTTTGCTTCACGGGCAATAGCTGAAAAGGCGATGGGGAAACACAAGGAAAAAATTGGGCACAGGTGGGATTTTCGGGCTGCAAGGCGGGTTTCTTACCGTCATATGGGCCTGTTGTTTTACTGTTTATGATTTTCAAATGTTTAATATGACTTAATAACTAATTATATGTCTTTCGTAATGATTTATAAGTATATTTGAAATACATCTTAAAATAATCTTCAAATACTTTGGGAATCATTAAATTGAGATTTATTACAGATACAGCATGGTGAAGTTCTCTTTTGTCAATGATTTTTTGGGTATAGAATGAAGATAATTTATGTTTGCAATTAAAAATATTAAATTTTTTAATTTATATTCTGAATTTTTATTTAAATTTATAATGTAAAAAATTCAAATTATATTTTTTAATGAAAAAAATTAATCAGTGAAATTAAATAAATATATCTTCATATATTAATAATAACTGAAGTTGATTGTCTTGTCTTTGAGAATTGTTTTATCTAATAATCATTGTTACAAAACTATCAATAATGAATGAATTTATATTAATTATTACTATTATTATTAGATTTTTTTATATATAATGATAATTCAGATAAATACAAATAAATGTCATTCACAGAAAGAATTAATACTGTTTTAACATATGCATTTTAAATTTCCTTATTAGATTACAATTGTTACAGGAATAAAAATGTACCATATTTAAAATTTGACAGTAACATAAAGATGGTAATACATAATACAGAAAAATTAAGAAAAGTTCTTATCAATATTCAGAAATGCTACAATAATATAATAAACAAAAAAAATTACTTAATAGACACTGCATTTATGTAATAATTAAGAGCATAATGTATTGTAAGAGTTTAATGTTGAGCGATTTAAAAAAATTAGTGGCTATATTGCAATTTTCCATCTGTTCTTTTATTTTAAAAATATTACATTCAAAGTTTTTGCATTAATACACTTATGTCTTTCTTATTATATTTTTATCTTGAATAAGATTAATTAAGTAATTAAACAATGAATAAAAGATATGATATAGAAAAATGAAAAACTTTATGATTAAATGATAATTTCCTTATATATTAAAACAAATCTTTTAATTTGTAAGGAAATCGAGAAACATCTTGGTCTTAAAATCACATGATAAAATATAAAATTTTCAGTATATATTTATTTAAAAACTGGTCCTTTTTTTATAACAATGAAGATTAAAACATTTAAAAGTTTGTTTTTTCATGGATATTCTTAGTTTCAATATGGTTAAAAACTAAAGTTATATTAAAAATTTCTGAAAGATGAGGCTATATTATTATTCATAATGTATAATATTCAATCAGTTTGATGGTAAAACTTGAAATTAATAGTGAAATTCTTGATATGAAAACTCATGAATACAACACAGAAGGGATTACCATGTATTGCTGCATAAAGTTTTTTCTATGTGTTGTAGATACTATATTAAATTTATCTTGAAAATATTGGCATCTTCACTAACAAATAAATATTTTGTATGAAAAAACAATCACATACAATCATAAGAAAAAGAAAGCAATATAAATTTAACAAAATCAACAGGCATAATATAAATAGAAGACCTATATATATATATGTTTTTTTATGACAAGAAAACATTATATAGAAAGTTGTCTAATTATTTTATTCTTAATTACTAACTATAAACTATGGCAACATTGAATAAATTTTGATTTGCATAATTTTTATAATGATTGAAAAGAAATCAAAAAGTTTTTATGGTAATTGATATTTTGTAAGTTTATAAATCAACAAAATGGTTTATAGTGATAGTGTTATTGTAATTTTTTTTTATTTTAAAGAATTTTTTCAACAATTAAACATTTACAACACTGAAGAATATGTTCTCTTTATTTAAAAAGAAAAAGTCTGTTATCACAAGTAACTTCTAAATGAAAAAATTATAAACTATTATATGATGTTTAATTCTAATTTAAATTTTTAATCTAGTTGCTTTACACAAATGATGATTTTACTTTTAGATACAGACAATTGGGATTGCTCCTATCTAAAAATATCTCAATATTGAAATATAATTTTTGTAAGGTGGTTATGTAAAAATACTGTTGTAGAACACGAGAAATTGATATCAACAGATCAAATATTTTCATTAATTTATAAAACATTAATAAGTACATATATGAATCATTTACCAAAATTTTAGTTCTCACTTGGAAAATGTATTTGATCTTATTGCATAATAAGAAAAATGTCAATTTTTGTTTCAAGAGTTAGTTATTATTTTTATTTCTTTATTTATTTGATTATTTTTTCGAAAGAGGTTTTGGTTTAAAATTGTATTTATGCTAAAAAGAATAGTTAATTTGTTTTTAATCTGAAATCTATTATGTTTATACTGTAATAATTTACAATCTCTGGGAAAGATTTTTTTCCTCTTATTTTTTAAAGTTAATGATTCACTCCTGCAACTAATAATGAAAAGGTTGTCTAGTAGGGTATCTTATAAAATTAATGATTTATTAATACAGAGAAAAATGTTTGCCATATAATTTTCACTCTGTATATTTGCATGTGTTAAGTTATTAAACACAGTAAATAAAACAGATTCAGAAAAGTATACAAAGCTTTTGTTTAAAAAATCGGTAACTTAAATTTTTAACATACCAAAAAATTCATTTCTTTATTAACATAGATTATATGATCCTTTTTCTGTTTACATAAAGCAAATACTGAGACATTCCTATTTTTTTTTATCAACTAAAGAAGCACAAGACAATAAATTTTAACAGACTAAAAAAATTAGTTATTTGGCATAAGTGTTTTCAGAACTAAAATGTTTTGTTTTCAGGCACAAATTTAAATTTTCATTTGAAGAACTTTGAAAATATTTATGCTAAATCTGTTAAAATTTTCTATGTTGTATTTATTAATAGATATAATGGATGTATTTTTGATTTCTTTTCCTTCAGATTATGTAATGAAAATTTATATACAAGTCGACCCCCCTATAATTACGATTCCTATAAAACTACGAAAAAATATACGTATTTTGGAAATGTTGAGTCGGATTAGTGTAGAATCGATTAATTTTATGGAAGAAAACCTTTCAATCATCCGTAGTCCGTAAACTTGACACGTGTCGGGCTGTGATTGGAACGACTTGTAAGAAATCGGATTCCTAATAAATTGGAACGTATCTATATCTTATAGGGGAGTCGACTGTATATATAATTATTTAAAAACACACAAATATTTTTATGTTGTTAAGTAATTGCATATATAAAACAAATTACTTAAATATTATTTATGGAATAGAAATATTTCTGTTTTTCTGAATATTGGTTATCATTTTCAAAATAGAATCTAATAATAATAGTATTCTACTAATATTATTATTTCCAAAGTATGTTTTTTATATTAGTTATGTATATAGTTGATAACTCTGTAATGTGTCACAATAATCTATAAATTTGGATTTATTAATATTTTTATTTTTCAGTGATTTATATATCTGATTTTATAATTAGAAATATTACATCTTAACTATTCTATTTGAAAGATTTACTATTAAATTTTTTTATTAAATAAAAAGCATTTTAATGTTCAACTTAACACTCAAATTTTTTATCTTTGAATGTAAGAATTATTATTGCGCATTAAAATCAGAATTTTAGAGAATAAAATACAGTGCACACACACTTCTTAAGTATAAAAAATAATATATGTTTTTTATGCAATAGGAATAAAGATATTTTATTTTACATTTTAAAAGTTCTCTAATACTTTTATGTTAGCTATTAAATTAATCTTAAGTGATTAGTAATCTAGTACAGTGGTTCTCAATCTTTTTGAAGTTGGGGAACACTAAACTTTGACATTCCATGGAACACTTACAATACATCAACTTTAAAGCAGGGGTGGCAAACCTTTTTGAAATCAAGTGCACTCAGTCTAGTAGATGACGACATTGGTGTTGGCTGATTACATTCTAATAAAAAAATTATTTTACATTGTATTGATTTTTCTTTTGCAATGATTTTTAATTGTGTATTTGATTTTTTCGCGGAACACTTAAGTGTCTTCACGGAGCACCTGTGTTCCGCAGACCATGGATTGAGAACCATGGATCTAGTAGCTATACAGAATTTAAATATATATTAGTATATCAATACTGAACATATAAACTAATAGATTAAGTAGTAATTTATTTATTACTAATAATTATATTAATATTTTTGTATTATAGATTGCTTATTAATATAGTTGCTGACATGAGAAGATATTCAATGAATATATAAAATGTTTAAATATTTTTATACTTAAGTTTTTAAGACAACATAACCTTATAATTTTAATTGTAATGGAAATATCTGCTTCAGTAATATTAAATTAAATTAATTTCAATTTGTTAATATAACAAAAATAGAAACTAATTTTGTTGTTAATATAAAGCAGGCATTAGTATTGTTATTCCTCATACAATAAATATTTCTTATACTTTAGTTATTGTAAAGCAAGTTTTTAATAATTTAAACTAAAACAACTTTTAATCTGTAAATAAGTAAGTAATATACAATAGAATGATGATAAAATATATTCATAGGTTTCTTTTTAATAACTTATTATATATTATTAGCTAAATGATTAAACTGGTATTTACCAGATTTAATAAACAAAATATGTTATTTTAAGACTACTAAAACTATATTTAAAACAAAATTGAAATGTTTTGGTCTAAACTTAAGTCATTCTAACTTTGTAAATAAAACTGAACTATTCCTTCCATTCATAAAATTTGTTAAAGTTTGTACACATATCTAATAATAAATGAGAGATTCTGTTTGTTTGTGGCAACATTCTATTTGTATGAGATCTTCATGGACATTTGTGTTCTAATTAGCAGTGTTATTGAATTTTCTTTCAACATTTTCAAGAAATTGATCTTTATACATATGTTCCTACCTATGAATCCATTCATCATATTTTACAGAAAAATTTGCGAAAGCCCATAAATTTCTTTAAATGACCATAAAAGTTTATTATAGCAAACAAATAATTTTAGTTTATATTTTTTGTGCAAAACTTAATGATGTCTGAATATTTTGAATAAATTTACTTAAAAATTCTTATTATTTTTCACTTACTTTCAATGTTTCTTTAAAATATATTTCAAGAGATGATGATAATATCGTTAATTTAATAATTGTTTTGTTGCTGATTGCTGTACTAAGAGTGACTTTCTTTGTTGTTTGAGAGAAATATTTTAATCTTTGTGATTTATGTGATTATTTCTGTAAAATACAATGGAACAAGTCTATGCAAAGATGTGTAAATAAAGTAGACGATCAGGAGATCTAAAAAGAAATTACGAAATTCCTGACATCCTGGCAGAAGTAATTATTTAGTGTATACAGTTACTAACTACCATGTGTACTAACAAAATCATGTGTAGTTTACAAACCTGTTTGATAATAATAAGATAACTCAAGCATTGAATGGTATATTAGCTATTAGTGACTAAACTATGATTTTTCTAACAATCAAAAAACTCCTTTATTGGAATGCACAAAATTTAAAGATCAAATTTTGTTAAAAAAGTCATTAATAATTATTCATTTATATCATCATGTTCTTAGTTCAGTTTTATGATGTAAGTGAATGGCTACTAATGATTTGATTGGTTAAATTTGCTTGCAGTTGTTCTGATGAAAGGCTTGGTTGCTCAAAAGTACTTGAGAAGCAGTTGTTAGATGGCTGAAGATTGTTAGGTTTAGCCAAAATTTTTGGGTTTTGTTTTAAATACAGTTTTGGTAGCCTTAAAGTATTTTTTTACGTATTATATTAGATACATTTAAAGGTAGATTTTTTTTTTTTTTACATTATGATGACAAGCTTCATTTCTTTTTCGGCTTTCTCTTACTCAAACTTAATTATTTTTAATAAAAATTAGTTTTTGATGAAATAGAGAAAGGAAGATATAGGAAAATTTCTGTTTAAGGATTCCTTTTAAAAAATTAATCTATAGTTATAAGTTTTCTTATAAAAATATAAACGATAAATCATCACAAATCTGTATTTGTCATTTTCACTAATTATTTTTATATTTCTGGTAATAAAAATTTAGAATAGAATATATAAACTGATCATATTGAATATTAAGAATAATATATAATTGAAGCATTTCTATACAAATACAAATTGATGTCACTTATATAATATTTCAAAAAATTTTATTTTTTACAATATTTAATCCAAATTTATTTTTAGCAATTAATATTTATAATGAAATTGTTATTTCTGTTAATACATTTTAGAGTATGCTTAGATCTATGATTTAATAATTTCTTTTAAAATTAAAGTAAAATATGAAATACAACAATATTATTCTATTAATTTAAAAATATAAATACAAGAAAAAAACTCAGCCTGTTCTGAGTGTAGTGTAGAGATGATTATAAACATTCAAACAACACTTAGATCAAGAAAGGATTATTTTATTTTTACACTTCACCATATAATTATAAGTTACCTATCAAATGTGATTTGCCCAAGTTATTTATTATTGAAAAATGTTCAATAAGTTATTTATTATTGAACATTTTTCAATAATAAATAATGAAAATATAAATAATATTAATTTAAATAATGGCATTAATGTTAATGCATGTTGGAATAGATTTGTAAACTATAAATACACTGCACATAGATTGAATTGTATTATCATTGAAGAGGCCAAAGTGTCATCACTTTGTTTTAAAAGTCTTGTATTCATTTGTCATTTTGTAATATGTCAACATTTTGTTTTTAATTGGTAATTTCCAGGTAATCTGAGATAGCCAAGTAATTTGAATATTGTGTATTTGTCTATTAACAATATTTATGTTGTATTGTAATTTTCTAAACATCTACTAGAATTATTAATTACAGATAGTTCTTATGAAAATCACACACACAGTTATAGAAGTTCTGATACAAATAGTATTATTATCTTATAAAAACTTTTCAATAAAAATTACAAAAATGAATGATATATAAACTTGTTTTAATGTTTAGAGTACCAAAAAAAGAATAAATACAGTCATATTTATTTGAATATTTTAGAGAAAAGAACTAATTAAGAAAACATTTTACACGGCTAAAAAAATTATATATAAATTTTTTTTTCCTTTAAGAGCTGCTAAAGATAACTTATGAATCTAATAATAATAACTGTATTTGTATTATCTTATGTTTTAAATAAAGCTTTGCACTACTTACAATAATAACTTACTATATCTAAATACAGTGGGTGATTGGTTAACAAACAAATCAGATAATGAACACTGTTGCGAAATATTCTTATGTTTGGACAATGAACACCTCACAGAACAAACACAAGAAGCGACATAAAATAATGAATACTGATTGGTCTTTCCTTGTCTTCAGGGAACTTTTCAGAGTGCAGGAGATGTCGACATCGACGCTCAACCCTGTATATACTGATGGGATAGTATTCCTCCGAATTTTGAAACTCTCCCTTGTAATTCCAGCCTTTTATTTTTCTGACAGAAACAATTCTTTTATAGTATTTGTGAAATTGTTGGGTGGGCACTCATTAAGTTTTGCATTGATTTTTTGTTTTCGAAAGGTGAGAGTATAATAGCAAAGGTAGAGAGTTTGCAGATGATGTCTGATGTTGCTGGGTAGTATGGCTTGAACAGGTCTACAGTAGGCTGAGTTCAATCTTATCTAAGAAAGATACAGTATAATTAAGAAAACTCAAGCAGCTAAAGGAGTAACAAATATCACATCTGACAAATAAAGAACATTGAAGAGCTCATTATGGAACCTGAAATGGATCTGATGACAGAAGAACCACCAAGAACTCTTGAATGAATAACACCAAAAAACTTGGTGAGATGTTTTCTTCTGAAAAAGAGGATTAATGCCAATATCTGCTATCAAACATCCAAACCAGGTTGAGGTTAATAGGCTTGGGATCTCTACAATTACAATGCTATTAATTACTTCTGAAAAATCCTAAAGAAGAGAGAAAAGTAATCGACATTAGACAGATTCTTTAACCCCCACAAACAGAAAAAACATGACTAATAAAAATGCAAGACTGTGTATGTATGTATTTTTATTATTACATATAAATAAATGTAATAAGAAAGTATATATTTTTTATTTTTTGGGGTCTCCAGAAAGAATTAATCAAATTCCCATACAAATCTATGGTAAATTGATAATCGGTTAACGAATAATTTGGATAGTGAACAAAATCTTGGAATGAATTATGTTCATTAACCAATCACCCACTGTACTATTTTAAAACTTGTCTCAGTTGAAAAAATGGAGATGCAGATAGAATATCAAATTGTCCAAACCAATCATGTTTTAAAAGCAACAATTAAACAATGACGATTTCAAGAGCTCCCACAACCTCCAAACAGGCCTAATCTCACCTAGCAACTCTGCTGTTTTTTGAGAGCTGGAAAGAAAAAAAAATCTGACAACACTTCTCATTGGTTGNATTTTAATTTTACATAATTATATGTAGAAAATATATTCTGATGGAAAAAAAATATATATATATATATATATATTTATACAAATTTAAATGAATCTTAACCATCTGTGTGAAATATTTAAATAGAACATTGTCAGATTTGTGAATGTAGTTCATTTTTGCATGTTTTTATTTTGACAGTCCTTAGAATTAATAAATTAAAACTGATTCATGTGTAGTATTTAAAGATGGAATATGAAATTCAGTTATCAATTTAAAAATTTTACTAATGAAATAATATAACTATATCTTACATAGCTTTTTTTTATTTACTTTTATCTTATTTTTATTGATTTATTTAAGTATATATTCAAGTTAATAAGATTTATATTTGATTTGTCTTTGAATATTAACAATACACTTATTTAATTTATTTAAATTTAATTAAAAAAAACAATACACTTAATTAAGAGTAAATAAGAGGACAATGTATTGTTAGTTTATTAATTATTGATAGTAGAACAATAAATCCAATGAAAATTACAAACCAGTTTTATCAAAAAAGTTCCATGTTTTCAGTTAGAATGTTGATATATTCTAAATTTTTATATAAATTTTCTCATATAGATTAAATTAAATGCAAAGTAAAATGTATTGACTAGTTTATACAGCATTTTATCATAAAATAAAAACATATTTATAATTATATCAAACAAATAAATATAAATTATTGTAGATTTGAATATATGAATAAAATTTTCTTAATAGAATTCTCTCTTAATTTAGTAACAATTTTTTTAGATTTAAATTTATAAAAAAAAATATTATATTTTATAATTAACTAGCATTATATAAAATGGATTGTGGCATATTACAGAATAGATGCTATATTAATTTAAAGAGTAAGTTATCATAATTGGCTCATATATTTTATTAGTAATATTTAAATAAAGTAAAACTTATAAAGGTAAAATTTTAAAATATATCATTGAATAATAATAAATTGTTAAACTTTTGTAATGATTGATCAAATTATTTTAAAAATTTATAGTAAAGATAAAACAAAACAATTATTGAATTTTGTAATTCTCCTCTTTGTGTTTAGGTACATAGAAATTTTTAAAAGCAGTTTACAAGAAATTAGATCAGCTTTTGGAGCTGGACCTCCAAGAATGAGACCCAGTTTGGGTTCTAATAGGCCAGCACCTTATGATCGAAATGACAGATTTGGAGGGCCATCAAACAGATATGGTGGAGGACGAGGAAACAGAAATTTCCGTGGTAAAGAAATAAAGAATGCAATTAAATATGTGTTGATTTTTTTAGTCTAATTTTTTTTGTTATATATTAAAGGTTTTATTGACGATGGTGGTTATCAAGGTTATGGTGATATTGATTATGGAAACAGTGGAAATTTTGGAGGATTTGGAAGTAAGCACTATAAAACTTATTAATAAGAAAAAAATCTTATGTTTGAAATGGAAAATTGCAGTAAGAAATTCTAGTTGCAAATTCTCTTTTATCATGAATTTTTATTTCACTTTATTAACATAAGACTAAATTTAAAAACTTCAATAAACAATGTTAAAAATAAATGTATAACATTCATATAAAAATAAATATCAACATTATCATAGTACATTAAACATCAAATTAAATTAGTTCTTCAATGTTATAAGTTACACATTAATTTTTTCAAACAAATATTCACTACTGAAATTTTTAAAAAATGATCTTTAAGTGAAAATTACTTCTTACAGTTTTAATATTGAAAGTGTAAGTAAATTAATCAATAGTGAACATTAAATGTGTTTGTTAAACAAATTTTTATTTAACATGAATAACATGTTTAAAATGAAGTTTATGATAATGATAATATATTAGTTTAGGGATTTTAACCTATAATCAGATGCATTTATTTTTTAGCATGCAAACATGCTTAAGACAGTTATTTCCTGCTGATTTTCATGCCTAATTAAACTGCATGTAATTACTGCTCTTTGAATTTGGCAATTCTGAAAAATCCTGAAATTACTCATCTCTGTACATGTCAAATTTCAATGTCATATATTGTTTTGTTTATAGAACAATGTCCTTGACCAGACTCCATAAAGAGTCCTTTAAACTTTATGATAGCACAGGCTAAAGTGAGTTTGACTGGAAATAAATGATAGGAGGGCTGGGGTGTTTCTCAGAAACACCAAAAAACTATTTTTCTGTGTTTTTTGGCATGAAAAAACCTATGCAAACATTTAAATTGTTGAAGGTCATAGCATCCCAGGCTATCTTATGGAGATAAGTGTTCAAAATAGTAATGATTTGCAGACTGCATACCATTGTGTTATGCATAACTAACAAGCATCCATGATCTCTTGCTACCTCTTATGGCAATCATGTGAGACCTCTGTGATGTCATTTTTGGTGATGTTGGGTCACCAAAAGTGGCGTTGGAGCAGAAAATTTCACACTACGATCGACTACAGAGACTGTACCGACCCATCAATCCCATAATCTGGCTGATTAATAGCGAAAGTATTCACATTGAATACACTTGTCAATGGGTGGTCCATTTTACTCAATTTGATTGGTTTATTACAACTAGTCAGAATGGGTAAAACAGATAAAAACACTAGCCAAACATTGTTTTTCTAATTTTTTTTAAATATCTTTATAATCTGCTTGCTAATATTGTAAATTCACAGATAAGTTACTTTGTTTATTAATTTTTCATTACTGATAAATTTGACTGAAGAGGGCGATGTTAGGCATCACCTTGTAATAAATTAATAATAATTATAGCTGATATTTAGCCTGATGTCATACAACAGTGGTTGTTGCTTTATTAATTCTTCTGAAAGTATTTTTTGCCATCTTTTCTTGTTATGCAGGTTTTCAGTATGATTGATTGTAGCTCAAGCATTGCTCCAGCTCAACTAGAAATATTTAACTTCTTAAATCTGGACTGGAATACTAGTTTGCCAACCTATTGCTGTTGTCATGAAACACAGAATCTGTTCAGTCAGTAATAGTGTGAAATTGTCTTATGTGTGCAATCATGTGACAAGAAAAAGTTGTATGCTATTACATGGGTAAGGGTGTGATTTTCCGCAGCAATTTTTTGAGGGCCTGTGATAAACGAAAAAATTTTTCAACCAAAATTTTTACATGGATAGCATGTAATATAATGATATGGAAGCACAGCTAAGTAAATCAATTTGGTGGAAAATGCCTGTGAAAAACTAGTATGTATAGAAAATCACTACTAGTACATGTGATTGTGGGTTAAACATATATCTTTGTAGTGTAATTTTTAAATATAAACACAAAAAACTAAGCTAAATTCTAAGCTTTGAAATCAATAGCAGCAAGCATAAAGAATGTCTTATCAATTTTATCACTTCTGTCACTTCTTATTTGTGCTCTGTAATGTTAATATCAAATGCCTTTCAAGTATTAATTACATATATAAAATTTATGATTTTATTGTCAGTGGAAAACTGGGCACTTATCAACTCTAGATTTCTTGACTTCTGTTTTTTTTTTTTTTCTCAAGGAATGGATAAATCATAATGTTGTTGTCTTTTATCAGTTGGTACAGCCTAGAGATTTTACATTCTTCTATTTCAACTTCAAATTTACATTTCAAAAGTTGTGTATTAAACATGTGGTGGAAAGTTCAAACTTCATATGACTTTTATGTGTAAAAATTATGTGAAGTTTTAACTTTCTTTAATATAGAATTAATAAAATTGTTCAATTAAGATACATGCTTTTGGTCCTTTATGTTGAATATAACTTGTTTACCTGGATTTTTTTTTAATTGGAACTTGTTACATTGAAGGGAAGAACTCACACAACCAGCAAGGCAACAAATCATATGGAAAAGCCTTTATAAGAAGAAGAGATGTGTCAGCCCAAAATGCTAAATAATAGTAGTAGTAATAGTAGTAACATACAAGTTAAGCTTACAATAAAGGCTTTTTAATACAATTTGTTCTTTGCTGTTTGTGTGGATTACTCACTTCGATATAACAAGTTTTAGTTATAAAGAAAGTAGACAGGTCATGTTCAAAATTGTTCAATGTTAATAAACTTTAACAGTTGAATTTGTTGATTTTAAACCACTAATTTGTGTTTTTTACAAAGAATGGTTGTTATTTCCAATTTCATTATATTTTTGAACTCACAAGATAAATTAAAACCTTAACAATGATGATAAAATATTTTAAAAATACAATAAAGATTGATTTTTTACAAGATACACTAAATGAAGATTTGTAAGCCAGCTTTTTCAAAATTACAAATCAGTTAAAATAAATACATAAAAGTTAAGTATATTGAAGCAGCTTTCAAAAATAAATTATTTTAAATTAAGTGGAATGGTTAATTACATGTCAGGTCGTGGATTAGGTTCCTCTGGTGGGGGAAGAGGAGGACAAGGAGGAGGAAGAAACAACAGATTTGGTGGTGGTGGCGGCGGTGGCATGATGGGTAGAAGTAGAGATGGATATGGTAATTCAGGAGGTCATTTTGTTCACATGAGAGGACTACCTTTCCGTGCAGTAGAACAAGATATATATGATGTAAGTTGAGAATTATATTTTATGTTATGAAGTATTTAACATTTTCTCATAATTTGAATTTTATATAGTTTTTCCGTCCATTAAATCCTATAAATATAAGAATTCTATATGAAAATAATGGTCGGCCTTCAGGAGAGGCAGATGTAGAATTCAGTACTCATGAAGAGGCAGTAAAAGCCATGGGAAAAGATAAAGCAAATATTCGTAAGTTTGTAATACAATTTAGCTTCATTTTCAGACATGAAAATGTTTTACAGTTTCTTAAAACATTGTTTTTATAGAACATAGATATATTGAATTATTCCTGAATTCATCACCAAGTCCGATCAACTGTAATATGGGATTTGGAGGTGGTATGCCTAATCCAATGGGTGGAAATGGTGGAAAAGGACATATGATGGGATTTGACAGAAATATGGGTAATCATATGGGAGGAGGTGATAATTTTGGTGGAGGAAGATTTGGAGGTAAGGGTTAAAATAATGTTTATATTGTTGTATGCATGTTTTTCTTTTTCAGACATGGCTCTAATGGGAAATTTTAAGTTGATTTTCCAGCAGCAGAAAAATATAGCTGTTAAAAAATTGAGGAAAAAGGCACAAAAGCATATTTATATACAGGATGAAAAAATAAATAAAAGGATGGCTATAAGCAAGAATAAAAAAGGTTATGATTATGGCTTTAAGCTCATCAGTAATCACATATTGCCATCCCTTAGAAGACTTTACTCTCAGAAACAGATAAGTCTGCAGCAGCCAGATTTAGGGATTAGGGCAGGTATAGGAGCACAGTAACACTGCATTTTACCAGATGGTTGGTAACAACATGAGTCAGATTTTGTATCATAAAATGCACTTGCACATCAAATTTTTTGATCTCCCATAACTTTAGATGTTTGTGAAGTGAATCTCTTGAAAATATCCTGGTACATTGTGTTTGATGAAGATGATGTCCTATGGGATGAATTTCTGGTGAACAATATCCTGAAAGTCAAACATCAGTTCAATATTGCCTTCACAATCATCAGATTTCCATTCTATCTGAAATCATCAATACCACTTGTATGTACACACTTGGATAGGCATTAACTCCACCACTACTGAGTATTTATTACTTAATTCATCAACATTTAGAAGACATTTCTGATATCACGTGAACATCCACTAGTTTTGTAATTTGCAATTAAGTTCACTTTTCCTAAAATTTTAGTATGCTTAGCAGTTTGAAAAGAATATATTTTACTTTTAATAAAATTGAAGACAAAACTGCCCAAAAAGGATCACCATTTATTATTTTTTGTGTTCCAAGACTAACACATTCTCGGTGACTGACCTTTTTTGTAGGCTGCTTGTCGCTGGAAAATTACAAAGAGTCCTTTTAAAAAACACAAAACACATCCAATTAAAATTGTAAAAATTTCTGAAAAAGGAACTGGTGATATACAGTTGTCCTGCTTGCATCCATCTATACCTTCTTTGGGGGTTTTTAACTGCTTTTTATCTACTAGAACAGTGTTTCTCAACCTCTAACGAATCATTGCCCCCTTCAATAAAACCGTTACGTAGTATCGCCCCCTTCACTTCAAAACTCCAATGTCGAGGGCCAAGGCTAACGCCAAATTCGTACTGCATTCAATAGACTAGTGACTAGTATAATGTTATTTGTTTAATTATTGTACGATATAACGAATAAAATATGTAATTATTCTTAATATAATGTTTTACTATATTGCCCAGAAAATTGTTTTTCGCCCCCAAAATATAAATTGTTACTAATCGCCCCCTCAACATGTAAAAACGCCCACATGGGGGCGATATCGCCCCCGTTGAGAAACACTGTACTAGAATTTGGTGCTGGAAAATGTAGATTTTTAGAAAAGCTGCCCCCATATGACGATACATGTAGAAAATTTCTTTTGTAAATGTTCATCCAATGGAGAATTATTTTTAATAAAATTGAAGACAAAACTGCCCAAAAAGGAGAAAACATTTACAGAAGAAATTTCTACATGTATCATCAATGCAGCTTTTCTAAAAATCTACATTTTCCAGTGCTAAATTCTAGTAGATAAAAAGCAGTTAAAACCCCCAAAGAAGGTATAGATGGATGCAAGCAGGACAACTGTATATCACCAGTTCCTTTTTCAGAAATTTTTACAATTTTAATTGAATGTGTTTTGTGTTTTTTTAAAAGGACACTGTAATTTTCCAGCGACAAGCAGCCTACAAAGAAAGGTCAATCGCCGAGAATGTGTTAGTCTTGGAACACAAAAAATAATAAATGATGATCCTTTTTGGGCAGTTTTGTCTTCAATTTTATTAAAAATAATTCTCCATTGGACGAACATTTACAGAAAATATTTTACTTTATCACAAATCTTGACAAATGATTATTACAGATATTCATTTAAAGCTAAGCTGCATTGCAAAAAATTAATAGCATAACTATATTATTTTTGCATACACTACAGTGATTTGCTTCTATTAATATGTCTTAATTTTCCTCTCTTTTTGCAGGTGTTGGTGGAAATGGCCACTTCTACGGAGGACCACATGACATGGGAGGTAATTATGACAGTCATCCCATGGAAGGTGGAATGGGAAGCATGATAGGTGGTAACAACTACACTGCGTTTTGAAAAGTCTGGATTCTTTTTTAATGTCGTAATTTACATCATGTCCCAGAAACATATTCATCAGTTTTAAGATTTGTAAACTGATGTAATGTAATGTATATTCATCAATGTTGTTCTGATCGTTAGACTCATCAGTGGAAATTGGTAATGATTACAAAACGGAAAATTCTTATTTTGGGCAAATGACCACAGTAGTAAGAATCTTCAAAAATATTAGTTTTTTTATTTTATATACTTTAAAATGCACAATTAATATAATTGCATTTATATCATTCCATATTTCACAACTGTAAATTACTTCATCAAATTTTAATAATTTAACTGGACAGTTTGCAATGTGTATCTGAAGGATTAATCAAATGTACATTTGAGAAGTCAAAAAAAAATTATTATTTTGTTCACACAGACCCTGTTTTTATATTTCGGTGCAACAGTCAAAATGGCTGATTGAACCAATTACACACTGTAAGTTTCCTTTTAGAATAAATGTTAAACTAAACTAAATTACTGTAGTATATTAGAGCAATGCATTCATTTTTCAATTGATAGCAAATTAAAGTTTGCTTGAAATTTAATCACTCACATAGTTAATTAAAAATACAAAATGATTTGTACTATTTGTTAAATTTTATTTTATATAAATTACTCAATAATGTAATTCTGAATAATGTATTAACAGTTAAAATTGTTTACATTATTGTTGTAATTTTAATTCTTATTAAAGATAAGAAAATGAGAGAATTGTTTGTCAGTTGAACATTTTGTCTGCTATGCAATAGTCTTTCAAGAAAGGATGAAAAGTTAGTGGCAATTAACTGCAGATATATAAATTTCTTTAAAAATCACTGTTGGTAATTTTTAAACTTTTGCATAAATCTTGACTAATCTGTTTTAAATTTAAAAACACCTATTTATTGCCACAAACTGGAATAAACTGAAGTGGTTTAATAGTCCAAAAATTTTATTTAATGTTCTTGAGATGCATTAATTCGCAGCAATTTTAATAAAACATGCAGTTTTGCATAACCAAGATTCTCAAATTTCAACATGATTATAATCTTTTAAACTTATCTTTTTTATTCTGAAAGTATGTTTTCTAATTCATAAGATGTTTCACCTTTTAGAATAAATTTTAGTAAAAACTGTGGATTATAAAGTGATTATCATCTCTCTTTAATACTAAATTTTCTTACTCAATTAGATAATTGGAATACAAAATTATCACTTAATTTCTTAGAAAAGTTCTATTTTACACATGTCTATCTCTCAACATAGAAATCTATTTCTGCTTGTTACTAATCTGGTTTTATATCACTGTTACCTACTTTTGAAATGTTTTTATAAAAAAATTTTGCTCTTATTGTGGGCCTGGCTAAATCCATGATACTTATCAAAAAAGTCAACTTAGTGTTTATGGGAAAAAATTATATGGTGCATTTTCCTCTATCCTATGTTTATTTTTAGCAACTTGCTTTGTTCTCATATATCCTTAAAATGCAAATTTTGTTTTTAGATCTAATCTATTGTGCAGTTAACCCAGAATATTTTTCAAATTAAAAAAAAAAAAGCTCACAATAATGGAGTATAGTGCACTTATAACCAGTGTTGTGGAGTTTGAGTCAGAATCAGTAAAATTCTTTCGACTCTGGCGACTCTGACCCTGAAGTTAACTTTCGGTAAAATGTAAAGTATGAAAAATACTTTTTAATTAGTATCTAAAGAAATTTCTTAGAAAACAGACGCTTCAATAAATTAAGATATCAAAATATTCACCTGTAAAGGTCATTTCATCAAAATTTGTGTGTATTGCAAGTGATGTGCTCTATACTTTAAGAAAATAGCTTTTATAAAAACATTTGTTTAAATTACATTGCATAGAAAGTTGTATTCTCTATACAGAGATTTCAATTTGACATCACAAGTGATGTCATGAGCATGCACAATTGTCCGGCACCATCTTTGTGGGTTATGTTTTATTTGTGTTTATGTGAAGTTTTTGTATTGTTTATTTGTCACAAATATCACTATGGTAAATTGTGTAATGCTAGTTCACTCAAGAACAAAGAACATCATTTTTTAAAATTTCCAACATTATTTGTCATCAAGGACATCAAACTGAGGAACTTTAACAACGAAGACAATCTGAATGGTTCTTGATAATTAGCCAGAAAAATTTCAATACGGATAAAATGAATATCAATACAAGAGTTTGTCAGAAACATTACATTTCAGGTAAGCAATAAATCATATAGCTAGTTATCAATAAATGATTAGATAAACTTTTGCATGAGTATCATAGTGTGTACAAGCCAATTGCATAAATCATTTGTTGATACCGACAAAATAAACAATTTTAATAACCGCAAACTTTAGCTTGAATAGATAATAATTGTATTCTAACTTTATTTTTCATCTTTCAGTTTGTTTTCTTTGTCTCTGCTTGTAATAAATATACAGTAGAGTTAATATTAAAGCACTAAGCAAAGATAATCACTTAGCAGATGAAGAATTAGAAATGAATTTTGAACCAATTGCCCTTTTAGTCTAATTTACATTAAAAATACACTTATTTATGTGTAAACCAATAATTTTCATTGTTCCTTTACAAATAGCAAAGTTAATGTTATCACCAAAATAACCCAACATTTCTTTATGATGTTACTTTTTACAATGATATTTTTTTACATTAGTAACAAATAATCATATAATCATTACATAGTATTCTTCAAGTTGTTCCTGACAATTTATTATTTATATAAAATTGTCATAAACTATAAAACTAAACTGATATCAAATCTATATAATAATACGCATACTTTTGAATATATATTTAAAGTGAAGTTTGCAGATAGAGTCTGTCATTTTTCTCTTGTTAAAAATTACATCCACTATTGCATATCTTCAAGTCTTGATGGTTTCGAATTCCATCAACAATACGGTTGTAAAGAAACCGAAAATACTAAGTTATCTCATAGAAAGTATCTGCTATCTTTATTTCCACTCTTGTGTATTTTGTGTGATAGTAACGTAGAAACTTCTGTGTATCTACTCCAAATATAAGAAAAAAATTTCGTACTATGAAAGTGCAAATCTGTTCATGCGGATTAAAGGCTAGCGTATCTTACTAGTTTTTCTTAGGAAACGAAAAATATCAAGGAAATGTCCAAAAATCTGTATTTATTTAGACAGATTAAAGGTAAATGTTTGTTTTTCTACAGATATCAGCTTGTCTTCAAACGGTTCCGCTGTTTCCTGTGGAAAGAACTATGATATTTACTGTATTATCTGCTCTAAGCCGACTTCGACTTTGTACATTCAATAAGAGCAGTAAACTTTTAAGATTCTTGATAAATGTTAGAAAAATTATAAATAATAGTANGAGAACAAAAGTACTACTACAATCTCAAAAACAAACTAGAAATCTTCCAGGCTACAGGTGAAAAAACACATATCTGTCTTCTCTTAATATAATGCATTAAATTCAATTCCACTCACATCAGTTGAATTGGAAAAGGCATTCTTGGTAGTGAGACTTTTCATTACTAAAATAAGAATCAGATTGAGTGATCGGAGAATTTTTTTCTATTTGTGAAAATTTCTACATAATTCAAAGATAATTTTTTTATATATATCTTACATAGCATTATTAATATGATTTTGGAGGTTACAGAACATATTAAATTACTTTAAAAAAACAAAAAATAATTATATCATTTGATTTCAAGAAATTTATATATCTTAAAAATAAATAATTTTATCCCAGGAAACAGTTCACTTTCTCAGGATAGAATTATATACAGCAAAAGCCTGGGAAATGAGAAATCCTAGTGTCAACATTATACATGGGGTATGAGTGGCTATAACCCAACTGCATATTAGGAGCATCATGAAAGAGCACATAATCAGCAGAAACAATTTGTAAGATAGCTATGGACCTTTAAGGGAAAGTGACCCCTTATTCAGGCATTATTTACAGGAAGAAAGCAAATAGAAAATTAAAACAGCCATAGATCTAATATATTTTAAAAAATTGTTTCAGATAAAACCAATAAAAGAGAATGTAATGAAAAAAAAATTATTATAGTCTTCAGTGAATTTGTAAAAGAACCTTTAACCCAAAAAGCATCTGCTTTAAACTGAAGAAGAACATAAGTGACCAAAATGCAACTTTAATAAAATAGGAAAGCCAAAAAAAGGTCTCTTGGTGTCCAAGTGAAAATATTTCAAAAGGTGTGATAAGTCCTCAGACTAGAATCTGATATAAAAGCTTAATCACCATTAAATTTTAAAACAAAGAATATCTTTGAAATTTCTCTTGAAAGCTCCACCATGTCACTATGATGTTTAAGCAAGAATGTGAAGTGCATAGACAATATAATAAGTTTATGGTATGGCTTTAGAATTGCCAAGCTTAACTTTACCAAAGAGACTCCCAAGAAAAAATTTGACTTTCATTTCAGGTGCCATAATTTTCAAAAGGTGTGATAAGTCCTCAGACTTATTACACCTATTGAAATTTTTTCAGTGCAGTATTTTTTCTCCCTGATGTTTTTCTTTAGATATCAATTGTTTTTCACTGTCTTTCTATTATAACTATATATTGTTGCTTTTACAACATAATTTGGTCTTAGTCAATAGAAACGCAATGAAAAAATAAAACCGAGATCAGAATTTAACTGCAACAAACTAGAGGAGGTAGCTAAAAATGTAATATGTAATTAATATGATTGTTTCAGCTTATTATTCAATGGTTTAATTTCTTGGTAACAAGAAATTAAACCATTGAATAATAAGCTGAAACAATCACAGGAATGTATCCATCAGTTCAAGATGACGTATATTTTTTCTAAAATTCATATTTTAAAATTTCTACAATATACTTGAGTTTAGTCAACTGTTGGTAGTGAATTAGTTTCTCTCGCTCCAGCTACTATGAGAATAGTCATTTTGCAAATCAATTTATTACATCATTTGTTAATAAAATTGTTGTTTTCTCATTTATTGTATTTAAATCTTTTCTTTAAAATAATTAAATTTAAATCAATTTTTGATAATTAGTAAAAGTGGATTTTTTTGGCTGATTAAGGTGTATGTTTCTTGATGTACTCTAAAGTTTTTCTGAGGTAAATTTGTTTTATCCACTTTTTGATTCTCACTGTCAATTTTAGTACAACTTTTTAGAGAGAAATTTTAGATGAAACTATTCAGATATCTAGTGCTGTCTTAAAGGAATTTAGTGTGACAGGTCGGAGTTGGACTATTTATTTACCAACCTTACCACACTGGTTATAACAACTCATAATGTTCCTGTAAACATTAAAAATGCAGTGAAAGTTATGAAATAGTACATCTATTTTTGAAAACGAGTTTTATATATATATATATATATATATATATATAGGATGCTAGACAAGTACAGTACAACAGATATAGAAATCATAATGTTTTGTTAGTTACAGCAACATAACACTTCAGTAAAATAACTTCTGGGAGGTCTTTTGAGGGTAACTGGCTCCTATTTAGATGTGGAGTAAACCCAGAAAACTCCATGTGGCCAGTGCATCCAGGTGAGGTGTGAATCCAAGACTGAACTACCAATGTTCGGGGGAATGGAATCTCTTTGCCACTGGCAGGTGCATATATAGAAATCTTAAATGAATCTTAAAAAATTATATTTTTATTTATAATATATTCTTTCAGATTATTAAAGTCTAACTATAACTGCCTTTACTTTAATTGCTTATTTTTGTTTTCATTTGTAATCCAATGTCTTATTTTACAATTCTTTTTTTTTTTTCTTTAGAAGCAAACTATACAATCCACCCTGTGATCAAATACTTTAAATCTAGTTTCAGTTTTTGTCAGAAGTCCAGCTTTTATACACATTTCTTTACTAAAATTTTCATATGAGATCATCATGAATGTATTGTAAAAAAAATCAGCAGGAACTAAGCTATGATCCTGGTAAGTTGATTGGTAATAATGTAACTGACAATGTTGTGACAGAATTATTATTATTATTTAAAGGTTGAATGTAGGGTTGCCAACTGGAGAAAATCTCTTTGGGAACATGCTAGTAAAAATTGGGGAATTTTCAATGAAAATGCAGGACTCAAGCATATATTTACTTTGAGATTGCCTTTTAGAAAGCTTTTAATCTTTTAGAACTGTTGCATACATCTATTGAAGGATTCCTTTGCATTTAACTTAATTATCAATTCACTATTTATTAATTTTACAGAACACCTATTACAGTTTTATGTCCAAAACATGATTGTAAGAGAGAGAGAGAACTCTTTCTACAAAAGCATTAATTTTTCTGAGTATTCCAGCTACTAATTTTTATAGTCCATGTAATTTTGATTGTAGTAAACCACTGCCAAACTTAGTCAAATTTTTATAATTTTGACTATCATGGTTAGATCATTTGTTGCATTCTACTTTGCATATAAAATTAGTGTTCTCAACTTATCAGTAAATTACAGTTTATGCATGTATTTTGAGTTTTGCAATATTTATTTTGGCAATTTACAGGTCTGTTTTTGGCTGAAAACATCTGTTCTGTGATTAAAGTTATTGCTGGAAAGTATGGAAGGTGTCATTTTGATTTTTTGATTTTATAGTCAAATTTCAGGTTATTTATCAAAAAAGAATGTTTTTTGAGTTGGCTAAATTTTGTCTAGATAAGCTAAAAACATCTGGAAAGATTGACCAGCTTTCAAAAAGCTGGTCAATCTTGACACACAAGTCCAAACATCATAGCAACTGTTGATCGGTTTTATCTATCTGAGTATCGTAAGTGGGTGAGAAAAAGGAAGTGGAGTTTTTCCATTTCTACATTAATTAGTTAAACTAATATGCAGTTAATCTAATTACTAAATTGCCCCCTCCAGAATCACACTACTATCATGTGAGGAAAAGAAAATCATTAAAAATAACATTTAGCAACTATATAGGATGCCATGCATGAGTGCTAATAAATGATAGTATAAATTTGTTGTTGGGCACATACATTGGCAAGTGAAAAAAGTTTGATTTGCTTTATATTCTGTATTACTGCCATAAAACAAATATCATAATCTTTTCAATTAGAAGGTATGCCTATATGTATATTTGGTTTGATGAAAAATGATAGCAGATGAATCTTTATCTGAAGTCATGCATGTCTTCAGACAAAGACAAAGTTGATGAGTTTGTAATTACAATTTTAAATTGGCTATAATCTATCCCATCACATTAAAATGGAATTTGGAGGCTACAGATTATAACAGATTTATATTCCATTCCTGCCAGTTGCTTCTTACAGTAATCTTTTTTGCATGTATACAGTTGTTTAAAAATTCAAGAAAATGCAATGTATTTTTAAAAGCCCTTGTCTACAAATCAAATTTTTATATAAAAAAAATTTTATTTGCTGTTATTTTTAACACAGTGATACAAATCAGTTCAAAACAGAATTTTAAATGCAGCTTTATAGCTAAACACAAGATTAAAATCATTTATTTTATTTGTATTTAACATCAAAAAGTTGTTAATAATTCATAAAAATTAATGTCAGGTGGCTTATAATACATCAAGATTTGTTAAAACCTATAAATTTTTACGGAAATTAAATTGAATACTATGAGATTTTATTCAATTTTACAACCACAGAATAGTATACTTTTTGTGTGTGACTAGGTTTACTTTGGGAACGTGTCACATTAATTATTTGGTCTCTGTTCATTGTGATATGATCGTGAAATTAACAAAGATTTTTCACAGATATTATCAAATGTATTAAACCAAATTGAAATAAAATAATAATTATATATATATAGTTATGGTTTAGCTTTCTTATTAGAAATACTTCAGCAGTTATAATCAAAATAATCAACACCTAATCTGTTGCCAAGGGAGTTTATTTAAAAAACGAACTCCCTCGGCAACAGATTAGGTGTTGATTATTTTGATTATTAATTTGCCGAGTATGTTTTCTGTTCAGCAGTTATACTCAAAATGTATGCAACTTCGTAGTCATTGTATAAATAAACAACAAACTACTGAACTCAAGTTTAGCATATTGCTCTTTGTAGTAGTTTTTATATATGGACAGATTAAATTTNAGGTAAATTACTGTACACAGTGTATTCATTAATTTTCATTTTCATGCAGTAAAGGCTCTATGCCTTCATAAAGGACGTACTTTTCCTTTGTTTAAGGGTATTTGGGCAGTTTATTCTCTGTTGTATTCTCAAGCAAACAATACATACAAGTACAGTACAATATTTTCTGAGGAAACACGCATACTTATCCTTTTTTAACCCCATTCCCGATAACCCGGCATTTTCACAAACTTGGCCACCCTTCGGTCCACATTAGGCCGAGTTTTCGAGGCTCTACTGTATATATATTTTGGTAATAATTATTTCAATTTATCACCGCATCATTAAATATAAATCAATTTTAGATACTCTTTAATTAAAATATATTTGGATGTACTGTATTTATTCTAATAAACAGTGTCCTTTAATAAACAGCACACTATTGAATAAATGCAGTGTGTATGTATGTATATATAATAAAATAATATATATATATATTACTTTAAATTGTATATATATTACTGTAATTTATTCTTTGGATTCAAATAGCTCAGTATTCCAAAGAATTTTGTATTTTAAATGTATTCTTAACTGTTCTATACAAAAAGAACAGTTATCAATATTCCATGATTTTTAAAAACCTGAAAATGGCCTGTAGAACAGGTTGAAAACATTCATTACAAATCTTATCAATATTCCACCTAAACAGCTAGTATTTAAGTTTAAAGATTAGCCTTAACCTTAAACATTTGAATATGAAAAAATAATATTAAGACTTACCGTTTCATTACCAAATAAAATATCAACATATGGTAGTGCCTGCATCATAGGTTCCTTAAAAAACTGACTTAAAAATGGAGCACTAAGATTCATTATAAAAGTTTTGTTATTCTTGCAAGCATGCTTTGCTACTTCCAAAATTGTTTCTGGACTTACTGTCAAAAAGAAACCCTAAAAAAATTCACAGAATTAATTTTGAAGTGGAAAACATTTTATAAAGAAGAAATCATAAAAAAAAGTCTAAAAATATTAAGAAAGCAGATTTTGAGGAGACAATATATTTACACCAACTGAAAAATAATTTTCTGTCATATGAACTATCTTATTATTATGATTATTAGACAAAATTTTTATGTTTAATTTATATCAGTACTAAATTCCAATTCCAGTTAAACTTTAACATTTTGCAAAATATTTTAATGTAAAAANTGGCAGGTGCATATATAGAAATCTTAAATGAATCTTAAAAAATTATATTTTTATTTATAATATATTCTTTCAGATTATTAAAGTCTAACTATAACTGCCTTTACTTTAATTGCTTATTTTTGTTTTCATTTGTAATCCAATGTCTTATTTTACAATTCTTTTTTTTTTTTCTTTAGAAGCAAACTATACAATCCACCCTGTGATCAAATACTTTAAATCTAGTTTCAGTTTTTGTCAGAAGTCCAGCTTTTATACACATTTCTTTACTAAAATTTTCATATGAGATCATCATGAATGTATTGTAAAAAAAATCAGCAGGAACTAAGCTATGATCCTGGTAAGTTGATTGGTAATAATGTAACTGACAATGTTGTGACAGAATTATTATTATTATTTAAAGGTTGAATGTAGGGTTGCCAACTGGAGAAAATCTCTTTGGGAACATGCTAGTAAAAATTGGGGAATTTTCAATGAAAATGCAGGACTCAAGCATATATTTACTTTGAGATTGCCTTTTAGAAAGCTTTTAATCTTTTAGAACTGTTGCATACATCTATTGAAGGATTCCTTTGCATTTAACTTAATTATCAATTCACTATTTATTAATTTTACAGAACACCTATTACAGTTTTATGTCCAAAACATGATTGTAAGAGAGAGAGAGAACTCTTTCTACAAAAGCATTAATTTTTCTGAGTATTCCAGCTACTAATTTTTATAGTCCATGTAATTTTGATTGTAGTAAACCACTGCCAAACTTAGTCAAATTTTTATAATTTTGACTATCATGGTTAGATCATTTGTTGCATTCTACTTTGCATATAAAATTAGTGTTCTCAACTTATCAGTAAATTACAGTTTATGCATGTATTTTGAGTTTTGCAATATTTATTTTGGCAATTTACAGGTCTGTTTTTGGCTGAAAACATCTGTTCTGTGATTAAAGTTATTGCTGGAAAGTATGGAAGGTGTCATTTTGATTTTTTGATTTTATAGTCAAATTTCAGGTTATTTATCAAAAAAGAATGTTTTTTGAGTTGGCTAAATTTTGTCTAGATAAGCTAAAAACATCTGGAAAGATTGACCAGCTTTCAAAAAGCTGGTCAATCTTGACACACAAGTCCAAACATCATAGCAACTGTTGATCGGTTTTATCTATCTGAGTATCGTAAGTGGGTGAGAAAAAGGAAGTGGAGTTTTTCCATTTCTACATTAATTAGTTAAACTAATATGCAGTTAATCTAATTACTAAATTGCCCCCTCCAGAATCACACTACTATCATGTGAGGAAAAGAAAATCATTAAAAATAACATTTAGCAACTATATAGGATGCCATGCATGAGTGCTAATAAATGATAGTATAAATTTGTTGTTGGGCACATACATTGGCAAGTGAAAAAAGTTTGATTTGCTTTATATTCTGTATTACTGCCATAAAACAAATATCATAATCTTTTCAATTAGAAGGTATGCCTATATGTATATTTGGTTTGATGAAAAATGATAGCAGATGAATCTTTATCTGAAGTCATGCATGTCTTCAGACAAAGACAAAGTTGATGAGTTTGTAATTACAATTTTAAATTGGCTATAATCTATCCCATCACATTAAAATGGAATTTGGAGGCTACAGATTATAACAGATTTATATTCCATTCCTGCCAGTTGCTTCTTACAGTAATCTTTTTTGCATGTATACAGTTGTTTAAAAATTCAAGAAAATGCAATGTATTTTTAAAAGCCCTTGTCTACAAATCAAATTTTTATATAAAAAAAATTTTATTTGCTGTTATTTTTAACACAGTGATACAAATCAGTTCAAAACAGAATTTTAAATGCAGCTTTATAGCTAAACACAAGATTAAAATCATTTATTTTATTTGTATTTAACATCAAAAAGTTGTTAATAATTCATAAAAATTAATGTCAGGTGGCTTATAATACATCAAGATTTGTTAAAACCTATAAATTTTTACGGAAATTAAATTGAATACTATGAGATTTTATTCAATTTTACAACCACAGAATAGTATACTTTTTGTGTGTGACTAGGTTTACTTTGGGAACGTGTCACATTAATTATTTGGTCTCTGTTCATTGTGATATGATCGTGAAATTAACAAAGATTTTTCACAGATATTATCAAATGTATTAAACCAAATTGAAATAAAATAATAATTATATATATATAGTTATGGTTTAGCTTTCTTATTAGAAATACTTCAGCAGTTATAATCAAAATAATCAACACCTAATCTGTTGCCAAGGGAGTTTATTTAAAAAACGAACTCCCTCGGCAACAGATTAGGTGTTGATTATTTTGATTATTAATTTGCCGAGTATGTTTTCTGTTCAGCAGTTATACTCAAAATGTATGCAACTTCGTAGTCATTGTATAAATAAACAACAAACTACTGAACTCAAGTTTAGCATATTGCTCTTTGTAGTAGTTTTTATATATGGACAGATTAAATTTTAAAAAATGACACAAAGTAAAAACTGAAAATTTAGTATAATCATGATCTAGTATTATACGCATGTAATATATTTCATCAACAGTTTAACTGTGTATTTTTAAAGCTTGTTTCAATTATTATTGATAAAGGTATCTTATACACTGCATAGTGGAGATATCAGAGACTTATTGCACTGTTAGGTAGAAGTGTCCCTTTGATGCTTTGGTAACAGTGAGATAAGTCTCTGCTATACAATGTATGAGATACCTTTATCAGAGATATCAATGTTGATGAAACTTCAGAATCTTATCCAACAATATTAGAATTAATTTAAAATCATCTTTACCTTGATAAAAGAATGTGACAAAATAGTTATTTTTATCTATATATATATATATATCAATGTTTTATATCCACAATACAAACATTGATTTCACAAAATGTTATGTATTGCTCTTACATTATAACTTCAGTTTTTGCTATCTTTATAACATAATTTGTATTCAAATATTATCTGTAAAGTAGTACCAATTTTTCATTTGTTTATGTAAACAGCTGCAGCAAGAATTAGCAATGTTAAAATTTTAACACAGTTAAGTAGTTTATGATTAAAAATCATTTTCATCTGAAGTTTTTAATAAAACTTAAATTGCAGAGCATTTTGAAAAATATATTATGATACTCTGAATTTTCATTACCTAATTGACACACTTCCATTTTAGGCAGGTAACAACAACAAAGATTATTGCATTACAAATATATTCAAGGGAAAAAAAAAAGATTAGATTACAAACAACATATCAGAATTATAGAAATAAAAAAAAAACTAACTTTTCAATTAAAATTTACAGGAATGCTTTTACATTATACTGGTACTGTACATTTTGTTCCCTAACTGCTTCAATCATACCATAATTTTGACTTCTCCAAATTATTCTGGCCTGATCATGTTGCAATTAACCTACTTTTATGAATGAGTCAATGATGCTCACTCTCTAAATTTGCAGACACCTGAAACAGTGCAACCCGATTGCATTATCACTTCTTGAGCCGTATAAATGCCACATTTGATGCATGTGGCAATTGGCTTTCCTTGAATAAGTTGAGCCAAAAAACCTAAAAATTAGAATTTAGTGATTTAGATCATATTAGAAAGATTAAGGAAAATATTTTTTATAATAATTGATCACCTCCGACAAAAGCATCTCCAGCTCCGTTTGAATCTACAAGTTCTTCTGTTGACAGTGACTTTACTGGAAATTCTGTAATCTTACTATCTGAAAGTTTACATAGCATATAAATTTATTTAATATTTAAATATAAAACAAATACAGTGGGTGATTGGCTAACGAACAGTTTGGAAAGCACACACTTCACAGAACAAACACAAAAAGAAGTGAATAAGGGAAAACCAATCGGTATTTATTTTGTCTACAGGTAATAATTCAAAATCTTTCGGAACATGGGAGACACTCAACCCAACATCAATCAGATATTATTCCTCCAAACTTTGAAACTCTGCATTATAATTCCAGCCTTTTGTTTACCTTTCTGACAAATAATTTATTATAGTCTTTGCAAGACTGTTGTACACTTGTTAAGTTTCGCATCTGTTTTTATTTTCTAAAGGTGAGAGTTTAACTGTCCTATTGGATATTCGTTAATGGTTTAACACCAAAATTTTCAATTTCATTCGGTCCTCACCTTACATAATTCTTTCATGCACTAGTTGACTTCTGTTCACTGAATTTTTGTGAATGCTTTTCTGAACTTTTTATTTCAAAAAGACATTGATAATATTACGAAGCCTAAAAAGAGTGGAGTGTCGAGAATTGTGCTCACCTTAGAAACCAAGCAAGAGATAATAGCCAAGGTAGAGAGTGGACAGATGATGTATTGGAACAGATTATATTTGTTAACCGATCACCCACTATAAATATTTTAGTAGATGGATTTACAGATAAAGTACAGTCGACCCTCCTATAACACGGGTTCCTATAGTTCGGATTCCTATATCATGGCGAAAAAATTGCAACAGTATTCGTACAAACATGCTAAAAAAACTCCTAATTCAGTAAAACATCGTCGCCGACTCGTGTCGCGATGGGATTGCACAAACTGTCGAGTTAAGCGAGCAGCGGACCTACCAAAAACCATTTATTATTTAACATCCATAAAAATTATATTTATATTAATGATGTCTCTAAAGTTCAGCGAATTTTTTGCAAAAAATAATTTATTGGGAAACACGCAAATGCCATTCGATGACAATCTCCACAACAAAAACAAGCTTAAGCAACGGCATAGTCGAACAGTGCACACTTGGTAAGTAATCCTACAATTTTTTGTTTATAGCATAGTTTATATGGATTATTCCCAAAAAATTATACGTATTTTGGAAATGTTGGTCGAATTAGTCTAGAATCGATTAATTTTATGGAAGAAACCTTTCAAACAGCCATAGTCTGTAAACTGAATACGTGCCGGGCTGTGATTGGCTGGACTCCTAGAAGCTGGATTCATAAAAAGAGGAACGTATCTACAGTGTTATGGGAGGGGGGGTCGACTGTATAATTTGAATTTTAGCTAAAGTTCTACCAAATGAGCTGAACTACAGCTCATAATTTCAACAGTTAGCTCAGCTATAGGTGAATCTCTAATTTCTTTAACTTGCACTTAGGCAATCTACTGCCCAAGACACTTTGTTTCAATTGCCAGTTGTGCTTCTGCTATAATGAAGTATCAGTTTGGTATAACTTTCTGTATCATCCCATAATGAATATGTATATACCATACATAAAAAGAAAAAATATTAAAACTTACTTCAACCTCAGTTCAATCAACTAAAAGAAACTACCCCAAATTACAAAAACTCTGAGTTTACAAAATAACAGGAAAAATCAGAAGACCTGTCCCATCTGCTTCAAATTATTGGGACTACAGTATTAAGCCATTGAAATTTTTATATGTAATAATCTGGTCAAAGTACTAGTCTTTAAAATTTCCCCAATTACAAAAATCTGTCCTAGGATTCTTTGGAAGAAGCAGTGTGAAGTAGATGACATAACTTATTGAAAAGTAAGTATAATGGAAAAAATAATTCAGTACTGTGCTATTTTAATTTACACAGATTTTCTAATATAATTTTATGTAATGTATATATTAAAAACTTACCACATGCAAGAATTACAGGAAGTTCACCTTGTGTAATGACTACAAGTCTTGGTTTCTCATTATTTATTTTTGGTAGATCACAAATTCTTAGAGCAATCTCTTTAACATCTGTTGTCTGAAATTTTAATAAAATGTTTATTTTATGTAGAATTTTATTGTCAAAGAACAGAATGATTGCAGAAACAAATTATTAGATAATTCCTTTTGTTTCACTCTCAAATGTTCAGTTTCATTAATATGAAATATGTAAGTTATCTAAGTACGATTGCTTCATTTGTAAACACATACTATCAGATTAACATGTTAAATGATTATATGACTTACAGCATCTGAGACCAATGATAATCACCTACACATAGAATTAAATAGTAAATTATATGCCATTATAAATAAAATTCAGGTTCAATGGGAGAATTTACATTTTATTTTGAAGGCAGTAAAGTTTGTGAAATTTCAGATGAATATTTCAAACTCCCTCATTTGGGAAAAAAAAGCATTGTAAAACTGGTCACAGTTAATTGAAAAATTTATATAATTCAAGTGTAATAAGAACTATTATATTTCTAAGAAATAAGCCACATTCAAATATTCATTTGTGTTACCACCATCATTTTTGGTTACAAATTTCACAACAGATTCTATTGGCTAATTCTGTTCATGATTTTATTTATTTTCTCTAATATAGCAAGCAGTCTTAAGTAATTTTTTTAGAAACATTTACTATGTAAAAATATTCTATTGAGTATTGCTACATTGTCATCATCAAGGTAATCTTCATATACATTTATATTTACAATCAACCATACATTATTTATTTTCCTTTAAAATGATGAATTCATTATACCAATACAATTCATCACCAATGATTTCAACCACCAATTTGAGAACAACAACAACAACTTGTATTAAAGTAAAGGTAAATTCAGTCTTTTTAATTAAATTGAGAAAAATTCTAAATTTACTACTTTGAAAATCAAACTATTTGATTACATAAGTAAAGTTTTAGAAAAAAACCAAATATGCTGGATTTTTATCAAAGCTAGGTAAATTTTGGTTTATCTTGAAACTAAAAACAAATTGTCATTTTTTGTAATTTTCTAATACACCATCAAATTTTTTCAAAATGTCAGACATTTCAGTTGAACTTGCATCCTTTCTTCTAGTGATTTTACATATTTGACAACAAAATTCATGTACTGATATAAAAATAAATATAGCATTAACACTCAGAATAGCTTATTTCATTTTTAGGTAGGATTTCATCTTTCTAATTTTTAATGAAACTCCAAATAACAGGGTCTGTATCTTCTTCATTTTCTTTAAGAAAATAGATTTTACTGAAACCCAGTTTTTAAGAAATATCTCAAGAGCACCAAAAAATGATGCATACTTGGAATTATATTTCAAGCATTGTAGAGCACTTTAAACATAGCTCCAAGAATCAGAGTCCGAGTCCATACAGACATGGAATTTCATTAAAAGTCGGAATCTGCAAACACCACAGAATCCATCTGTTGCTCTCACTCTTTTTTGATCTGAATAAGTCTTTAAATTCAGTTCGTTATAGGGAGGTTTGCAAAAATTGGAGCAACCAAACAAATGGCAAGATTAGTCTTGTAAACTATAAATGATAATCTAACAATTTAAATTTTGTTGGATAGAAGGTTTATGTTTATATTTAAAATGGTGAGTAGTGGGGTGGACAGCTGTGCAGGGAAGGGAGTAGCAGTTTCGCGAGAACACAAACTGGTGATGCAGTGGGCACCTAATCAATGAAACTTTGGGATCGCAAAGAGACGGGCCATTAAAATTGGTGTTTATTTGTACATTATTATTTACAAATTCTGTTTTATCAGTTATTATTGCTAAAATTATAGGACAATAACTGCGAGTTAAAGAAAATTTTCATAATGTCAAAGAAACTGCAAAGAAAATTTGAACAGAAATGTAAGAAATGTATATCATTAGAAAGAAAAATTTAAAAGGAATCAGAAAAGCCCAAAATGACTATACAATCTGCATCGTTCGGCATTAGAGAGCATAAGAAAACCTAGTGCATCAACTCCAATGCAAATATTTCAAATGTGCCATTGCCTAAACCAGTGTTTCTCAACGGGGGCAATATCGCCCCCATGTGGGCGTTTTTCCATGTTCAGGGGGCGATTAGCAACAATTTATATTTTGGGGGGCGAAAAACAATTTTCTGGGTGATATAGTAAAACATTATATTAAGAATAATTAGATATTTTATTCATTATATTGTACAATAATTAAACAAATAACATTATACTAGTCACTAGTCTATTCAATGCAGTACGAATTTGGCGTTGGCCCTCGGCATCGGAATTTTGTAGTGAAGGGGGCGATACTTCGTAACGGTTTTATTGAAGGGGACAACAATTCGTTAGAGGTTGAGAAACACTGGCCTAAACCAATATTGATTTGGAATATGATAACCACCAAGATTATTCATTTACATCTTATCATTCCTCTAATAACTCAAACATGGATACATACCTTAAACAATTGTGATTGTGTCTCATACACAACCCTCCCAATTTTTATTAACCTGCAAAGCATTTAGTTAACTTATTGTAGTCAGTTGATGCTGCAGGGGAAGCAAAGAACTGTCAAATTGGCTTAATGATATTGTGTACACTTTGAACTGCATGGCAGACCTCATGCAACTCGTGTATTTATTTGTTGTATTCTTCACTGCAGGCCAGGATTATTATCTCCACATATGGAAGTATATGGAGATGATAATCCCACCAATTTTTTGACAGATTGACAATCTGTGATATGTCTTCTCTCTAACTGCAAATTTTTGTCTTCAGATGGCCTATGGAATTTAAGAAGTCCACATTTTTCACCAAGTATACCAAATATCACCAGAGTTAAAATTGAGTTTTCAAAAACACCATTGACAACAACCAGCTTTCCCACCAAAACTCTGCTGCTCCCACTAAAGTTTCAGAGAGTAATGGGAAGAAATGTAACGACCTTGAATGGGTCCATGCAGGACTAAAAATAACATGCAATAGGCTATTTCTCCATCTCACAAAATTTCTTCAGTTTAAATTACTTTGAATTTACTATCTCCTCTTTAAGAAAATTTGATTTTAAGAGGCAACACAAATTTATGAATTAATATAAATTAAATCATGAAATTTTTTATATGATGTAGAAATGGTGTAGCTAATTACAAAATCAATTTTATGCAAAGTTTTTCATTTTTTGTAAGTGAATAATAAAATAAAAATATTATATAATAAAAAAATATAATGTATAAAATGGGCTTAAATATATTTGGCTGAATATAATGGAAAGAGGAAATGTAGAGATGTTAATAAGTCAGGGAATAATGTCATAATTGGTCTGGTAATCACAGATAGAATTACCTGTACAGTCATCAACATTGATTAACCGTGAGATGGAAAATTGTTTAAAGACTGACTAGTTGATAATCTAATTCATGTAAACAAAACCTTTATTCTGTAATAAAACTAATGCTTTTATCAAAGCACTTCATTGTCGTACTACTACTACTGACATACCCTAGCTATCAATTAAAAAACTTGATCCTCTGGTTTTTTGTCAAATTTATTTATTACAAAACAGATTATCCTATAATTAATTTGGTTCCATCCATCTGTAGATTGACTTAGAACGTTACTACAACTTAGAATGTGTTTCTGCCATCATCTCTATTATTTATAATTAAAATTAAGGCTACTTACATTGAAACTTTGTTCTGTAGCAAATGTTTGAGCTTCCTATATGCAAGGAAAAATAAGTAAATTAGTCTATATCACATGTATGATATTAGTAAGTTATAATTTTGAAGAAATGATAATTATATATTATAAGTTACAATGATAATACAGTAGAGCCTCAAAACCTCGGCACTCGATAACTCGGCCACACCCTGGCAGGGCAAAAAAATCCTTAGTTAATTCATTTTCATTATAGACAGCTTTATAAAAGTATAAAAGCTCTCATAAGGTATTTTTCTGAGGTCTGTCTTATCAAGTAAATTACTGTACACAGTGTATTCATTAATTTTCATTTTCATGTAGTAAAGGCTCTATGCCTTCATAAAGGACGTACTTTTCCTTTGTTTAAGGGTATTTGGGCAGTTTATTCTCTGTTGTATTCTCAAGCAAACAATACATACAAGTACAGTACAATATTTTCTGAGGAAACACGCATACTTATCCTTTTTTAACCCCATTCCCGATAACCCGGCATTTTCACAAACTTGGCCACCCTTCGGTCCACATTAGGCCGAGTTTTCGAGGCTCTACTGTATATATATTTTGGTAATAATTATTTCAATTTATCACCGCATCATTAAATATAAATCAATTTTAGATACTCTTTAATTAAAATATATTTGGATGTACTGTATTTATTCTAATAAACAGTGTCCTTTAATAAACAGCACACTATTGAATAAATGCAGTGTGTATGTATGTATATATAAAATGTTACCTAATGGTAANCATGTGGGCATTTTTCCATGCTGAGGGGGTGATTAGTAACAATTTATATTTTATTTTTTTTGGGGGGGCGAAAAACAATTTTCTGGGTGATATAGTAAAACATTATATTAAGAATAATTAGATATTTTATTCATTATATTGTACAATAATTAAACAAATAACATTATACTAGTCACTAGTCTATTCAATGCAGTACGAATTTGGCGTTGGCCCTCGGCATCGGAATTTTGTAGTGAAGGGGGCGATACTTCGTAACGGTTTTATTGAAGGGGACAACAATTCGTTAGAGGTTGAGAAACACTGGCCTAAACCAATATTGATTTGGAATATGATAACCACCAAGATTATTCATTTACATCTTATCATTCCTCTAATAACTCAAACATGGATACATACCTTAAACAATTGTGATTGTGTCTCGTACACAACCCTCCCAATTTTTATTAACCTGCAAAGCATTTAGTTAACTTATTGTAGTCAGTTGATGCTGCAGGGGAAGCAAAGAACTGTCAAATTGGCTTAATGATATTGTGTACACTTTGAACTGCATGGCAGACCTCATGCAACTCGTGTATTTATTTGTTGTATTCTTCACTGCAGGCCAGGATTATTATCTCCACATATGGAAGTATATGGAGATGATAATCCCACCAATTTTTTGACAGATTGACAATCTGTGATATGTCTTCTCTCTAACTGCAAATTTTTGTCTTCAGATGGCCTATGGAATTTAAGAAGTCCACATTTTTCACCAAGTATACCAAATATCACCAGAGTTAAAATTGAGTTTTCAAAAACACCATTGACAACAACCAGCTTTCCCACCAAAACTCTGCTGCTCCCACTAAAGTTTCAGAGAGTAATGGGAAGAAATGTAACGACCTTGAATGGGTCCATGCAGGACTAAAAATAACATGCAATAGGCTATTTCTCCATCTCACAAAATTTCTTCAGTTTAAATTACTTTGAATTTACTATCTCCTCTTTAAGAAAATTTGATTTTAAGAGGCAACACAAATTTATGAATTAATATAAATTAAATCATGAAATTTTTTATATGATGTAGAAATGGTGTAGCTAATTACAAAATCAATTTTATGCAAAGTTTTTCATTTTTTGTAAGTGAATAATAAAATAAAAATATTATATAATAAAAAAATATAATGTATAAAATGGGCTTAAATATATTTGGCTGAATATAATGGAAAGAGGAAATGTAGAGATGTTAATAAGTCAGGGAATAATGTCATAATTGGTCTGGTAATCACAGATAGAATTACCTGTACAGTCATCAACATTGATTAACCGTGAGATGGAAAATTGTTTAAAGACTGACTAGTTGATAATCTAATTCATGTAAACAAAACCTTTATTCTGTAATAAAACTAATGCTTTTATCAAAGCACTTCATTGTCGTACTACTACTACTGACATACCCTAGCTATCAATTAAAAAACTTGATCCTCTGGTTTTTTGTCAAATTTATTTATTACAAAACAGATTATCCTATAATTAATTTGGTTCCATCCATCTGTAGATTGACTTAGAACGTTACTACAACTTAGAATGTGTTTCTGCCATCATCTCTATTATTTATAATTAAAATTAAGGCTACTTACATTGAAACTTTGTTCTGTAGCAAATGTTTGAGCTTCCTATATGCAAGGAAAAATAAGTAAATTAGTCTATATCACATGTATGATATTAGTAAGTTATAATTTTGAAGAAATGATAATTATATATTATAAGTTACAATGATAATACAGTAGAGCCTCAAAACCTCGGCACTCGATAACTCGGCCACACCCTGGCAGGGCAAAAAAATCCTTAGTTAATTCATTTTCATTATAGACAGCTTTATAAAAGTATAAAAGCTCTCATAAGGTATTTTTCTGAGGTCTGTCTTATCAAGTAAATTACTGTACACAGTGTATTCATTAATTTTCATTTTCATGCAGTAAAGGCTCTATGCCTTCATAAAGGACGTACTTTTCCTTTGTTTAAGGGTATTTGGGCAGTTTATTCTCTGTTGTATTCTCAAGCAAACAATACATACAAGTACAGTACAATATTTTCTGAGGAAACACGCATACTTATCCTTTTTTAACCCCATTCCCGATAACCCGGCATTTTCACAAACTTGGCCACCCTTCGGTCCACATTAGGCCGAGTTTTCGAGGCTCTACTGTATATATATTTTGGTAATAATTATTTCAATTTATCACCGCATCATTAAATATAAATCAATTTTAGATACTCTTTAATTAAAATATATTTGGATGTACTGTATTTATTCTAATAAACAGTGTCCTTTAATAAACAGCACACTATTGAATAAATGCAGTGTGTATGTATGTATATATAATAAAATAATATATATATATATTACTTTAAATTGTATATATATTACTGTAATTTATTCTTTGGATTCAAATAGCTCAGTATTCCAAAGAATTTTGTATTTTAAATGTATTCTTAACTGTTCTATACAAAAAGAACAGTTATCAATATTCCATGATTTTTAAAAACCTGAAAATGGCCTGTAGAACAGGTTGAAAACATTCATTACAAATCTTATCAATATTCCACCTAAACAGCTAGTATTTAAGTTTAAAGATTAGCCTTAACCTTAAACATTTGAATATGAAAAAATAATATTAAGACTTACCGTTTCATTACCAAATAAAATATCAACATATGGTAGTGCCTGCATCATAGGTTCCTTAAAAAACTGACTTAAAAATGGAGCACTAAGATTCATTATAAAAGTTTTGTTATTCTTGCAAGCATGCTTTGCTACTTCCAAAATTGTTTCTGGACTTACTGTCAAAAAGAAACCCTAAAAAAATTCACAGAATTAATTTTGAAGTGGAAAACATTTTATAAAGAAGAAATCATAAAAAAAAGTCTAAAAATATTAAGAAAGCAGATTTTGAGGAGACAATATATTTACACCAACTGAAAAATAATTTTCTGTCATATGAACTATCTTATTATTATGATTATTAGACAAAATTTTTATGTTTAATTTATATCAGTACTAAATTCCAATTCCAGTTTAATTTCATAATTTAGATTTAAACATAAAATTAAAATATAGCAGATTTTTAAAAAATTTAAACAAATATTCCAAATATGGATTATATTTATTAGTAGGATATATCTTAAACATAAAAAAATTTCTAGAGTAAGGACTTTTAATTTACATGCATTCCTTATTTATCTATTAGTTTACTTTTATTTGCATTGCCAATATAAATAGGCAAATTATTTTATTAGCATATCTATTGATATATCTCATCAGATAATCTATATTCAAACTCTTTGAAGATACATAGTCTTATTATTTGATTTATATGTTCAGAATTACATTTTTCAAGTTTTATATATACTTTTTTTGTAGAGTTTAAAAAAGAGAATTTTTTGTATTAATCTTAATGTCAATCACAAAATCATTTTATTTAATGGAAATAAAAAATTCTTAAAGTAGAATTAATTTTGAAAGTATATAATATATTAAAGAATTATTATTTAATATATATCATCATCAAAAAGTAAGTAGATGGAAAGTTATAGATTGAATAAAGATATTCAAATAGCTTTAAATTCAGGATAATTTAAATGATTTTCTGTATGTTATTTATCTTAAATATTTTTAGTTTCTATATTTATTCAAAATAACATAATAATATACTGTATAGTACATTCTTTCAGAAATAAATCTAACTAAAATATAGAATTCTATTGTTATGTCATAATAACACACCTTCAATTCCTGTATATCATTGGGCTATATACGGCAATTGAAGATGTGTTATTGCAATGTATCAGACATAGTTAAGATGTTTATATGTCATATAAATTTCTTATAATAAATCCAAATCTATTTAAAACAAACCGAATGAAAAATTGTCAGAATATGTCAGAGCTGAAACAAAAATATTTACAAAATTTAAACATAAACTTTATACATATAATTTTTTCTTCTTCTTTTAAAAATTAAAATATGTAAAGCACACTAAATTACTTAAATCACTTTTAATTAATAATATAAAATATGGCCAAATTCATTAAAAAAATTTTTTGGATTTAAAATTTTATCTTTTTATTATCATATATACTATTTTATTATTTTACTTAAACATTTTTAAGAGTATGTCATGACAAATGCAAGTTATTACATAGCTGGAAAACTGCCTAGAATCTACTCCTATTGAATAATCAGTAGGAATAAAATGCATCTTACCAAAAAATATTTAATTTCATCAAACAAAAATATATACCTGTAGTTTAGGCTATACAGATACAGTCTAAATTCATTTTTTAATCTTAAAGTTTAATGTTTTGGATGTCTTAATTTTCCATTGTTTTCTTTGTTTAAAAATAGAAATTTAAATGCTTTCTCAAGTAGCAAAATGTTTTTATTATTGTATGTAATATATGTAAAAACATTTTCATCCATTCAGCCATATGTTTTTTTTAAACTTATGTAATAGTTCCCTTGTTTGGGAAGCCACACTCAACTCACCAGGTTTTTCTTTTTTTTGTTAAGGAAATTAGGGATATGCATTTTGGGCTTTTTAACTCCTCTTCAGTCCAATCCATTATTTTTAATTTTATAAACAAGAATGACAAACCAGATTACAAGAAAAAATTAAATTTATTCATAAATTACACTATTCACTAAGAGATTTATAACAAAAAAAAATTTATCAAACTTACAGTTATATAAAAGAATTCAGCATTTTCTATCAGCTGTCTATTTTCTGTCTTCCTTATATGATCAACTTCAAAACAATTTGCTGCAGCTAGATTAGCACATAATGACCTAAAGTATCAAGATTTTTTGTATAGTTACTTTCAATTAACTTATATAAAGTTTAAAGGAAACAATTTCAATATATATATAACAAAAACAAATGGTGAGGTTTACAAAGAAAAGGAAAAAGCTTTAATAAACATTAAATTTTGCAACACTTTTCATTAACTAAGAATATGTCAGAGCTGAAACAAAAATATTTACATAATTTAAACAAATTTTATATAAATAAAATAAAGTATAGATATTATCATGTTATGTAATTACAGTTTTGACTTAATTAACATTAAACTGTTAACTAGATTGATTCCATAGTCACAGTATAGTTTTCTAAAAGTCAATAGTTCAAATTCATTGCTTAGCAGTTGCCTTTTACATCTTTTGACAATACTCATGTTACTTATTATACTAATCAGCAGATTCCAATTATTGTAATTCAAGATATTGTTATCAATAAATTAACATTATCAAAACTAACAAGTCTCAAAACATACAAGCATGCATCCCAAAACATACATTATAAAAACTTTGTTATTCTAATTAAAATCTGTTTATTGTTGTTATTATCTTCAGTTAATAAGCCTTTTTATGCTTTCTTTTCATGCTAAGCAGCCTTAACATGCATAAATATGTTATTGATCTTAATCAGAACTTTAGTTTTATTATTTTAGTTGTTTTAATTTGCTCACTAAACATTAGTTTAAATTGCTGGCATTACATTAAGTGTTGGTAGCAGATAAACAATACTGAATGAAACTATCATTAATTAATAATTAATAAAGAACTAAAATAAAATATATACATCCAGTAAAAATTATCTTAATTAACTTTCCTGCTTATATAAAATACATCAACTCATCATAGAAGGATTAAGATAATTTTTACTGGATGTATATATTTTATTTTAGTTCTTTATTTCATTTTAATTAACTTGTATAATCTTTGTGATTATTTAAGCTTGTTAAATCTTAACATAAATTTGTATAACTGCTTTTTGAATTATTATTTTACGTAATTTTGAATTCTTCGTTTTATTCAAAATGATAACTGAGGATGATCGCTTAAAGTGTCAGAAAGTGTTTTTAAGATATTAAAAACGATTTGCTGGATTGTTTAAAGGTTTTTTTTTTTTTTACTTATTGTAGTTCCAGTAAGAAAGTATTTATTAATTAAGTCATTAAGTTATCTATTTTCAAATTGTTTTAATATTTGAATGACATCAAAATTTCCTCTAATTGTAGTTTTTCTTACTTTGCATAATGTTAATAGCCAGTTATTGTTATTAGTTTAGGAAAGCCCCAAAGTGATTACAATAAATGGAGTCTACTGTATTAGATAAGATGAATTAATGTAATTAATTTCAAACAAAAGTATATTAAATAGTAAATTATTACATCTTACAAATTTTATTTATGTTAAAGAGTTAAAGTATTTTCTTAAAGTTTAAAATAATTTACAAATATTTGTTTCAAATTACACTTTCAGACTCAAACAAACTGATTATTTTCAAAACTGGATTAAAGTTCAATATCAACAAGTTTTGCTAATGAAATTGAAACTTCATCATTAAACATTATTATTGATAAAGCAGTAAAAAATAATCTCAAATCAAATAATATGCAATATAATTTATATTCAAAATTAAAATTCACATTCTACAATTTTATATTTAATAAAATAAATTTTATTAATGTAATTTATACTTTTATATTAAATTTTAATACATATATAGATTATTAAACTTAATAGCATTACAGATAAATAATCTGTAACAATTTAGTTTTACTTGCTGTTTTTATTGTTTTTCATAGTCAAGCAATAGGAATTTTGATTACTCTCTAGAACTCTTTGTTAAGAATCAAACACTGAACAATTTTTACAATGTCTCAATACATTTCAATTCCATAGTGAAAATAATGTGAGTATTAACAAAAACATTCAGAAATTAATCAAGGAAGTTTGATGAGTATATTTGGATAAAGTATTCATTATAATTAATCAGTTTTTTAGTGTTAAGAAAAATAGATTTATGACAAAATTAATAAAAAGGTATATATTCTTAAAATGGTTTTAACAAACTCAACACTGTCATCTTCAGGTTGCAAATATTTGGAACACTTTTAAAGCAAATACTTTGAAAGAAGAATGTTTTAAGATTATAATTTTTCAAAACAAATTTTTTAAGGATTAAATGTACATAAAAATTCAAATAAATGGTATAGGTTACAAGTTTTTAAACTGAGTAAATATGCAAAATTAATAATACACTTAATTTTTATATTTTATGTTAAAATGTAAGAAAAATATATTGTGGTAAAAAAAAAACAATGAAAAGAAGGAAGACTCACTGAGTATGGTGTTAACAATTTTTTTATCATTATTAGTGCTTTCAACAATCTTATGTTCATCATCATCAGGTGAATGAAAATTTAAAAATATAGAATGCAATGTTCTAACAAGAGTGGAACAAACATTATTTAAATTAAAATTAAAAACTGTTACGAGTGTGCTACAAACTTCGATTATGCTCAATGTTATGATATCATACATCATGTGCATGAATATAGATCCACATTAAAGGTGTAAAAGCATATTTATATCACTATTTAACTGTTTATATAGGGCAACCAATATGTTGGGAGGTCAAGTGTGGGAGTGTTGTTGCACAGTTCCAAGGTTGTTGTGAGGAGAGATTTCTATATAAACACATGTTTACAGCATCTAAATAGTGTTGGCATTTACTGAACTTATGGAAGTTAACAGATTCAACTCCAAAACAATAGAAATGTGCAAATTTAGAACATCTAGAACAAAACAAATCACTTTTCAGAACTTTATGTTTGCAGAAAAAATGAACGTTCGAACAATGGCTCACCATTATTCTCTGCTATTACCCTTCATATGGGATAATATTTCATATATGTTATCATATATAACAGAGGTGGCCATACTGTGGCTTATGAGCTGTGAAAGACACTTTTAGATCCTTATTGCACTCCCACATACAGGTAACCCCCGTATAACACGGTAGTTACGTTCCAAAAAATTGCCGTGTTATGCGAATCCGTGTTATACGAAACAAAGAACTAATACGAAAAGGAGGGTTAGGTTCCAAAAATTAAAAAACATGCTAGTATATTTTCATAATTAAGATAAATATCTTCATTAAAATTTTTTTAACTGATACATATTAATTAAACAATGTTTTCTTCGTCCTCACTAAAAACACTATTAATTAATTAACCGAGAGCATTTTCTTTTTGGCAAGTTATCCTTATCCTCTGAGCATTTTTCTGCATTATCTTCAGATCCATGCTTTACATTTTAGATTGCTTGCTTCTAGTTAAAAGGTCTTTATAAATTTCCTTATATGGTGCTAAGCACTTATGAAGAATAAAGCAAGTATGGAATAAGGGGAAAACATTCGGCAACATCAGAAGCAGAAGCGTTGCGATCTGGCAACATTGAAGTTTCGAGAAGGACCACGTGTATCGACAGAAGGTGAGAAGAGAAAATTTACATACTTAAGTACTAATAGTTCACGAAAATAATAATTTTCGTGAATTATTATTACTTAAGTATGTAAAAATTTATTACATTTCCTGTTGTACGAGGGTTTTACCCAATTCTCAAACCGTGTCAGAGTGAATCCGTGCTATAAAAGTACCGTGTTATACGGGGTTTACCTGTACTTACACAATTTCTTTTTATGAACTTGGCACATACTACTTTCACATATATGACATTTTTATAAGATTTCTGACTATTGTATAATAGACACAGAAATTGTGAAACTTGCAACTTAACCTCAAACAGACAACTGAAAGTTTAGGTCATATTCATAAAGTTGAAGGAGTTAAATGAATATAGATACTGTATGATGACTAGATAAGAAAAGTAACAGTGATATTTACTATAGAACAGTGATAATTATCTTACATATAGTTAAAATACTATAAACAGAGAAAGTTTTATTCCAATAAGTATTCCAATAGAGGATGTGGCTCTCATGTATTTCTTACATTCATTACAATGATTTCTCTTCTTAAGCAAATACTTTTATTATTTAAAACAATTATAAATATCGAATCTGTTACTATCACTACAAAAATACCATTCCAAGAGATTGATATCAAATTTATCAAGAATAAAAATATTGATATTTACCTATTGGTTCCATTACCCGTTAATACAACAGCACAAGTTCCTGTAGGTGTCTCTGAACTATACTGATAACTAACATTGACTCCTGCTTCACGAGCTTTTTTCTCTAATGTTTTTCCAAATGAATCTTTTCCAATACATCCCATGAAACTGCATATTTCTGGTGTATTTAAAACCCACTAGAAAAATAAGAAAATTACATATATATGAATTTTATTAGTAATAATACAATACAGAACAGTACAATACAGAATTTTATGATGAATATATTTATGATTATATTTGTATTTTTTTAAATGCAAGTAGGCACCTGTGCTTCATATTAATATTAACATTAAGAATACTGTATATATAAATTAATTTCCTTTTTTCAAGCATTTTAAACCAAAAAAAGTAATAATAATAATTAAAAATTTATTTTAATTGCTATTTGTTCCCAAATTACAAACTTTTTTATTTGTTAGTTAATCTTTAAAATATAATCTAGAATCATGCTCATTTTTATCTCATTACTTTCCTATTACTTTGACTTTAAATATATTGTATATTATAATTGTTTAATATATAATATATAGCAATAGTATGCATTATATGTGCAACCAAAACTATTTATAAATATATACTGGTATATTTGGTAATGATAAGGATGTAAGTCATCCCCAAACAGACAATAGGCTACCAATAGGTTATAATGAAATGTGACTATGGAATATAGTAGTCTATAGCAAAAGTGTTCATAACATCTTCATCAAAACTTTACTGAACATAATACTTTTTAATATGATATATAATATGACATACACCAACATTATGAGCCAACTTTGAAACTACAAGACCATTACACTCTCAGCATGCCCTCTATATTAAATAAGATGATTAAGTGTAAGTTTTAGTTGGAAATATTTATGATAGCCTGATGGAGTTATAGCAAGCAGTATACAGAAATGTTAGATGTGCTATTCCATAGCGGTAATAGTTTGTATTTTACACTTATTCTATAAGTCAACTTACATTGCAATATATATAGCATTATTGTAGATATTAAATCAAAAGACAACAATTTAAAATAATTTGATATTTCCATAGTTAAAAAATTTTTATTTATATAAAGTTTTTGCATTTAATATCATTTAATTTATCATATTATAGCAAATAAATGAGAAAGAAAATCATTTTTCTTTCTCATTTATTTGCTATGATATAATAAATAAGTTTGGTTCATATAGGCCTATGTTAAACTGTTAAATATGGTTTATTTTAATAAACTCTTATTTAATCATCTTATTTATTCCTCCCTGACATCCTTTTACATAGGAGATACAGAGACGATATTTTAGTTCTCTGGAGGACTGTACCAGATATGACGGTCTTTGTCAACACTATAAATTTTTTAATTTATCAAAATCAGTAATCTATTTAAATAGAAAAAAAAACTAACCTGAGCAATTCTCATTGTATTCTGACAAGCACCTCCAGCAGTATATTCAACATCATAGTTTTCAATCATTTCTTGATACCTAAATTTAGTAAAAACATTTTCATAATTCTTATGGCTGTTATTATTATTACGATATATTATAAATAAATGAATTACATAAGAGTAAATTATTTTGTTAGTGTGAAAATTAATTTTACTATACTCACATTGACTGATGTTTCTCTTCAGCCAATATTGCATTATTTGCTTTCAAGTCATATCTGTTTATATATTCAAAAAATTTCAAATAATGTTTTTCTAAAAATAGTTCAACATAACATTTATATTTTAATCAGGGGTGCACAACCTGCGGCCCGCGGGCCACATACGGCCCCCTATCAATGTTTATGCGGCCCGCGGACGGTACAGGCCAAATCCCTTCTTTTGAAGTTTCTAAGTGTAGAACTTTTTCCCTTTCACAAAGTCATTAGCACCCAACTGTTTTATTACTTTCCCTGNAAATTAATTTTATTATTTTTCAATTCTATTATAGTTATGGCAACATCTTCATTCAGTCCAGTCTCAGCTTGATATACTTCAAAAATTTAAACATGTATCTAAAAGTGACATGTCAAGGCCTACACAATTTGCAGGTATAATTTTAATATACAGGGTGTCCGGTGGAATTAAAGATCCAATTCTTTTAAGTGCTGAAGTTAAGGCTCTTCGAGAAATCAATGAAAAGGTAATAAAATTTTCAATTTACAATATTATTTTATAAAATATTTGGAATATAGTATTTTGTTAAAGTAAACTGAATTATTAATAGATTTGCATAGATTTAAATCTATTTATCAACCACATTAAACTACCACTTAATTCTTGGAAAACATTAAAAGATTTTGTCTGGATCACACTCATCTTTAAGACTGTGTAATTGTTGATTAAAAGAAAAAAATGATATATCTAAGTGTTTAACATAAATATGATATAAGTCAAAATATTCTATTTTTTCTAATTTTCATAGTAATAATTAAAAATCATTTTAACATGAACTATATTTCTTTTAAATCCATAAAATGAAAAAAGTAACTAAAGAAAATCTCTGAAAAAGANCGAAACACTTGTTAAGTGAAACAATTTTTCCCATAAAAATTAATGTAAAATACAATAATGCATTCCACACCAAAAAAATACTCAAATATTTTGTATAACATTTATTCAAAGAAAATTGTACAATGTGCATTGTTAAGAAGAGTGAATCATCATCATCTTTTCTTCTAGCAGAATTCGATTTGCAGAAAACAAAAAAATCACAGATAATATGTTTGATAAACACTCCAAACGATATGCCAAATTCTTGGGCTATGTAAAGGTTATAATTAAATAATAGAAATGAATTAATTTGACTAGAGGTAGGCAGTTATGCTTCTATCTCATATTAAATTTAATAATTATAAATAGTTAATTTTTAATTCAGACATTTCTAAAATTTAATTTGGAATTGGTCATTAAATTTAATATGAGATGGCAGCATAACTGCCTACCTCTAGTCAAATTAATTCATTTCTAATATTTAATTATAGCCTTGCCTTTACATGGGTTATGTAAAGGTTATAAAGAATTTGGCATATTGTTTTGCGTGTTTATTATATAATGGGCTATGGTTGTTGATGTTTAAAAGTAATGTGTGTGAACACAAGTTTGGAAAAATACGTGATCACAAGTGACACTAAGATGCTAGCAGTACGAGTGCTAAACACAGACTGACAGAGCATGTGCACAGTTCGAGACTTTCTCTCTCCTCATCACTCATTATGTGAAACATCACTCGTTAAGCAAGGCAATTTTTTATAAATTGTTTTGCTCGTTATGCAAGGTTCTCATTAAGCGAGGTTCCACTGTATTTTAATTCTCAGCCAAATAGAAGAGTGGAGTAAAGTGGACATTATAGCTTGCATTGATTTTTATAAGAATCAAATGCTTTATAAATTTCTTTTATATTTGATTACAGTTCAAAAAACAATTAGTTTGATTCATTTCTGGCAAAAAAAAATCATTTTTAGTTTTTCATTTTAAAGCTTCAATGCAAATCATATGATTATTGTAATTTGAATCTATTAGTTTTTAATATTTTTTTTTTTGTCATTAACTTAAGACAAAAATTAGACATTTTTAAGATAAGTTTAATATGAATTTGAAGTTCTCATATTTTTATATTAATATAAATTTCAAAAACACAAGTCTTTTAATGAACTATAAATTTTGTGCTATAGTTTATAAAAACATGACTCAGTTTATTTGTTCTTTTCATATTATTAACCATCTATAAAAACAAAGTTACAGATTTAACTATGATTACTTTATATCTTTTGTTTATTTAATTTTTTTCAATAACACAATTCAGTTAAAATTCAATATTGTAAATAGAATAAGATGTTTATGTATAAATAATTCAAATATATTATAAACTTTTATATCAATATATTTCAACAGTAAAATCTTTTTATGACATTTCAAAGTACTGGTTTCAGTTCTTGTTTCTGTAGAAAACTCACAGTAATATTTTATTCATCTGAGAGAAATATTAACTGATTACTAATTTTAAAATTAAGTACTAGAAAATTGGATTAGAATTGTTAGAGTTTGACTCTCATTAACTCAACATTCTGTAAAACTTCATGTTAAAAAAATACTTGTAATATAATTTTTAGCTGTATAACTTAATACTAGGATCAAATAAGTTATTTGTTATTTACTGACAATACTTAATAATAGCGTCAATTCCACACATTAACAAAGAATATGTCTTTTTTCAAGATGCTGCTGCAAAACCCACAGCACGAATGTCACTAACTTGAAAGAGCAGGGGCAAATTCTCTGGGCTTGCTTAGCATGCACCGCATGCTTAAGAGAGAGTTTTGACTGTCAATATAGTTTTTATATGAGAACAAATATGCCAATAATAATTTATTCTAACGTATAAATTCTTTTATCATTTGTGTTTGCTTTTACATTGACAGCTAGCAGTTAGCCATTTTAAGTCAGTGCCATGCTTGTGGGAACTTGATCGTTTGCTTGTGTGGAAGTTTGCCACAGCAAACAAGCACATGTGCATGATGTCATTTGAAGCATTTAACACAGCCAAATCATATTGAAAGCTTGCAGTACCCAGTCAGCATATATATATTGTATATAGGGACAGATCTATATAGAAATTAATAGGGTTTAAGCCCTGGGCTCCCAGAGTCAAGGGCCTAAAATTTGAATTATCATCATAAATTTTTAATATTTTTCATTATAATATATTTCATGTATAGATATAATGGGCTTTATAATAGTCCATACTTTTTTATTCATACCGAATAACGTTTCTGCCTATTGTTTAGCACTAATGATAATAACTTTCAGCATGCTCAAAAATTTTGGTCAGGATTTGTCCCTGCCTGAAAGTAACCACTGAATAGCCAATATTTTTCAAATTAAAATTTAACCATAAATAGAAATAGTCACTATTGGTACATAGTTAATACATATATGCATTTGTATATATAATATCTTTATGAAAATTTCACTATTTAGACTAGTATCATCGCTAGCCATAAAACTCGTCATTTTTGGTAACTCTTCACTATCTCAGTTCACATTAAGTTGAATTTACAGGACTCTACTGTAATTCAATTAATATCTAGAATATAATTTATTATATGAAATTAATTTTATTATTTTTCAATTCTATTATAGTTATGGCAACATCTTCATTCAGTCCAGTCTCAGCTTGATATACTTCAAAAATTTAAACATGTATCTAAAAGTGACATGTCAAGGCCTACACAATTTGCAGGTATAATTTTAATATACAGGGTGTCCATCNTATTTTAAATTTAATCAAATATACATGTATATTTGATTAAATTTAAAATATATTTTTTAAGCAGATCAACAAAACTATTTCAATTAATTTAATCATTGTGATTTTCTAACAATCTAACAAACCAAAATTATTTGAATATTAAAATTGAAAACTATATCAAATTTCAGTACAATATTAGTAAAAACTGAATAAAAAATAGATGATTTAATGTTAAGTATTCAAATTGTCTTCTATTAATTACACAAATAGTTGTAATTACTATATAGTAAGCTTATAACAGAGAGGAAACTGGAACACAGATCGGTGTAGAAAATGAGGGATGGGAAAAAATAATGGGAAAATTCAGGTATGGTGACAGAAGTGAAAAAAGTGGGATGCTTCTAGAGTTTGCTACAGAACAAGATCTGCTAATCTGCAATTAATGATTTCAACAAAAGCCATGCTAAAAATGGTCATGGAAATCAGTGGATGGAAAAACTAAAAATTTGATTGATTTTATCTTCTTAAGTAACAGATGGGGTTCAGTCATTCAACTATTCTAAGGCAGTGGTTCCCAATTAGTTTTTCCCGTGTACCACTTCAAGAAAGAGCTCAAACTCGCGTACCCCTTATAGCAGAAATTCATATTAATCCATACTAATATTATAAATTCTAAGGTAATTCTGTCTGCTTGTCTCTGTTACCTTTTCACGTCTAAACCGCCAAACAGGTTTTAATAAAATTTGGCACAGAGATAGCCTACATGTTGGAGATGAACATAGGCCACATTTTACTGCGAGAAAATATCTTACTCACACGAGAAAATTCTATATAATGCGGGCGAAGCCATGGGTAGACAGCAAGTGATAAATAGAATAAGTTTTTTTTTTTACATTTATTACCTTTAAAATACAATTCTAATAATAATGAAAATAACATAAGGTTATTTAATTTTAATGCGACAAATGTGCATGATTTTCTTTGCGCAACTTTGTAAAATCTGGTCGCTTTTTGGTCAGCTTTGGTCTTGAGTCGTCTTCGAGTCGAAGTCGGTGACGATGTTTAGTTTTCACGTTTGTCACGGCCGAAAATCCGCTCTCGCAGAGGTATGTTGCGCAAAATGCTAGAAAATATTTTATTGTTGCTTTGCTGACACGATAATAATGATAATTGTACAATTAACACAAATTGTGTTAATTGTACAATTTTTGTTTCTCGCGTAAGAATTTCGTTTAGGTATTGTCACAAATGCATTTTTTGATGAAATTTCGAGAATATTTTTAGTTATAAATAAACAAATTTGTGCATTCAAGATTATGTTGTAAATTGCCGAATTTTTGATGGTCCACCCATTATTTTTTTTGATTGCTTCATCTCGTGCATTTAAATTTTAAATCGACCGATTTTAGATTGTCACGCATACCCCTTCATGCAATATCGCGTACCACCGGGGGTACGCATACCACTAATTGGGAGCCATTGTTCTAAGGCACTGATATTGAGTCAGATCATAGCCTAATAATAGCCAACCTTAAGCCAACTTTAAAATGAAGACACCAAGGGAATTTCTTTAAGAAAATGAATTTAGATAAATTGAGCTCAAATAACATAAGAAATAAATATCAAGAAGAGCTCAAACAAAAACTAACAAACCACAACCATACACTTTGCCTCGATCAAAGAATGGAAACTCTGAAAAGATTATACAAGAAACCCAAAGAAACTATCCTATAGACTACAGAAGGAAGCTATAAATATTTGGACATGTATGCAGAATGAACTCAGAAAGAGGATTAAAGACCCTGGTGTATTCAGATTCATAGATGGCAGAAACAGGACTGGTAGACCTCACAAAAAGTGGATTGATGACATCAGTCTGGTGTGGAAGAAGCCTCCAAAGACCTCTATAATGCTGCACAGGGTTGGACATGGAAGGAACTGACAAGGACTTCATCAGATTCTAATGGGCACTGGTCCCAAGAGAATTGATCAATTGATTGAATCTTTTACCATTGATTGTCCTATTGTTCATTGCTTATATTAACAAAATAAATCACTGCAAACTAAATGATATTAATCAATAAATAAATAATTACTATTTGTTAAGTTGTTTAGCATAAATAAGTATAATTTTTTGAAATATAAAGCTTACACAGTATACATGTAAAAACAGTTATTCCATTCCTAATAGGTCTTAAAACTGTTTAAAAAACACAATCCTAAAAAACCAGAACTTACTGTAATTTTAAGAAATATATGCATGGCTAATTAAATAATTTTTAATAATAATAATTTTCATTAATAAATAAAATCATCAAAAATATAATTGTGTAATGTATTAATAGAATGTGGAAAGTATGCACATGTATATGCTCTCCACATTTTAGAAAATCAATTTCATATTTTTCAGTAACAAATCTGTGGAAATCAAACTTGCATTCTATCTACCAAAGAAATTAATTTTGTATTTCTTAAATATGGATAAACAGATGATTGATATTATATTTATACTATGATGTTAGAATGGTATTTACACTAAGAATTGTTTATTTTTATATTTCTAATTGAATTAGTTATCTTGTTGATTAATTAAAACAATTTATTTTATAAATTCAAACAATAAATAATCTTTATTAAATCTATCCTTGATTACTTAAATCAGATTCATCAGATGTTAATAGATTTCTTGATTTTATTCAGATAATTACAATTTATATAAAATTTATCTCTGTAATTATATTACTACAGAGAAATGTAATTGAATAATACATAATTTAATGATTGAATTATATATATATATATTTTATATGAATATGAATTAAACTTACTTCTTAAGAAAATCTTCATCAGTATTAGCAGAAATATCAAGAAGGGGATTACCTAAACCTAACAGAATTCCTTTCCTGAAAAAATATATAATCAGATCAAATTATTGAAGTACTGATTTTAAAAGCAGATTTGAAATGCATGATTGACATTAAATGATTCAATTTTATTTAGTGAAAACTGTCTAATCCCTATAGCACTATAGTTTACTAGTCTACTCTATTTCTCTAATAAACTAAGTGTGGTTATGAATTATCTGTACAGTACATATATTAGTTACTTATTCTGTTTAAAGTAGCTAGATCTAAAATCTGCTAGCCATAAACTAATGAAAATTAAGACAACAAGAAATTTATTTATTTGTTGTTGATTAATAATTGTCAAAATAACATTTTCAGAGATACAATTTTATTTAAACTAGCATGATTAATGGCTTTCTTTTAATAATATTTATGATTAAAATTTTCCAAATTATCATTTTAGCTTATGCTCTTGATTCAAAATAAAATTTTATTTCAAAATANAATTCTAAAAATTTTTTCTATTTGAAAAAAAAAAAAAAAGAAAAAAAAAAGATTTTTACTCAAACCAATTTTAATTTTTATAGTTAGTTGGATTTTGACAAACTTAAAATAAGTGAAGGGTTCATTCAAATAGTTTATTTGCCCATTTTGGTATATTAGACATAAAAAACTGATACACAAACTGGAAATATATACTAAAACAACCACTTCACACCTAAGTGTTAATTCCAGCAAACGAACAATAAAAAAGGGTTTAATGTTCAAACATTTTCGGCCGTCTTTCAGAGGCCGTCGTCAGGAAAAATTGCATAGAACAGAAAAAATAGAAAAAACAGCTTTATCTTTTTAACAGTTTTTGAATATAGCTGTGTTCTAATTTTTAACATTTAAATTTTAACATTGTTTTAACCTTTATTATTATTATTTTAACATGTTAAAATAAAGGAAAAAATTGTTCAAAAAGCTACAAAAATCCCTAAGATTAAAGTTTCTTGTCAAAAAATTATTTTTGCTTCCATTGGGAAACATTACATTACATTACACAGTTTACTAATTTTATTATGTGCTGTAAAAGCAATGCCTAATTGAGTAATGTAGATTGTGTCTTTATTGATGGCAATTGAAACAATTTCAGATTTTAAACTATTTATTTATAATAAAAACATTTCGACTATTTAATAATTTTAAAATTATATATTTAAATACAATTACAAATAACTTATTAATTTAAATATGACATTATTAATAATAGAATTTTAAAAATAGTTTAAGAACTTTCACATTTTATATGCCAAAAAAGGAAAAGTAATACTTTACTTTTATATGTCAGAAATTACAAGAATTTAGCTTAAAAAAAAGGAATTTTACAGATTTGAATAATTCATTGAAGGAATTTTATAGATTTGAATAATTCATTTAATTTTTGAAATCACTCAAATACTAATTATTTGATTGAGGAAAGCCATTACTATCTGACTGGATGGCCAAGACAGTAAAGGCATCAACCTACCATTCTGGAGGCCTGGAATCAAATCTGTGCAGGGAACCTAGGAATTTTTCAGGGGTTAGACTGTCCCAGATATGTCAGATCCTGTCCCTTGCCACTTGGCTGTCCTATTGCATGTCTGAAAAAAAGGCCCTCTTAGTTCTCACAAGGCAAAAACAGACAAAAAAAGCATCACTACTAAAGATATTATTTTGAAATGAACATCACAGATTCAAACTTTTCAGTAAAAAATTTAAGGTCCAAATTGAAATTAGAATAAAGTCATATTCTAATTAAAACATTAATAAATATTAACTTGTATGCTTCATTTTTATTCATTTTATTTCATTTAACAATGGCTACAGTATCAGTGTTCTCTCCGAAAGAAATTTTACATGGTCAGTATACAACCTGTTAACTGGCTACTATTGAACTTCTTTACAAACTTCAGTTAATGACACCATATGTACTCTATCCTAAATTGTTAGTAGTCTCTGGTTAAAAATAATAATTGCTAAATAAATATTTTTAACTGGTTGGTATAAATATTTAACTGATTGATCAATCAGCTAAAACTGACTTGGGGGAGAATACTGCAATATAATGTAATACATAGAACTTGCTTGCATAATATTTGCTACATCTTGTTAGTTTACACAGTATAAGCAACATTCAAACAGGAATTTTACTAAATTTATGAGTACTAATATGTCTATTCAAAAATTTGCTGTTTCTGTGAATATTAATTGGAACTGCAATTAAAAGATAGAACTAAATATTTAAATATATGTAGAATTTGATCATTTATTACATGCCACATGAATGAGCTTGTCACAATTCATCATCACTAAAACACCAAAAAGATGGTCAACACAGCATCTGTCTGCATATGCAGAGAAGGATGGCATCTGGATCAACTTTGAAGAGTCTAGTCTATTACATCACATAGTGGCCTGCAAGGTGATTAAGGATGGCAGAGCAATTAATTTTAAAGAGAAATATATTCTGCAGTTTGGTGGGCATTTGTTGAAATGCACTGAGAACTGTGGTGTCATTGTGCATGTCCATTCTTGAATTTTCATTTAAAAAATATGTTCAGTTTGTATTTGATAATACCCAACAATACCCATTGTAGATGAATGTAAACATTAATATGTAAAAATTTTGGTTTATTCATAATTTCTTTAGTGTTTGTGTTATTTGTGACAAATACAACAAATTTCTGTTGTGATAGTTTATGAAAAGTATTTTACCATAATAAACACTCTTGCTGTACTTTATAGTCTGCCATTAGGTATTTGGCCACTATCATTAACAACAATCTCAGTGTTTTTAGAAACATTTTGCCTTCTCTTTTCCATATTCTTTTGGAGCATCTGCACGTCCTTTTCTGCTGTCTATTCATAGTCCTGTAGATTAAATCTTTTCACAAAAGTAAAAATAGTTTAAATAAATAACACCAGGATAATGGCATATAGATTTTTTTTTTGGTACAATAATTGACGACTTAGATTGAATATATTTTTCCATAAAAAAACACTTTGTTCTACAATATATTCTGCTTTTGTGTATTTGGTCATTATCATCAATAGTGACTTCGCAGAACTACCAAATCATTAGCAACAAGTAATTTTTAACCTATTTCATGTCTGTAAATTTTAAAGTAAAAAAGTTTTTAGTATCTGAAATAAGCAAATAAATTCTGGAAATCTGTATTTTATGACTGTTAATTTAAATTTCTTTTTTCTACAAACAATTTATTAATTTCATTAAATTTACAGGAAAAAATCTGGATAGACAATTGATTTCTGCCCCTTACAAAAACATATATCATAAAAACAAACAACACCCCTTAAAACAAAAAAAAAAAACAAATAAAAACATGTAACAAATCTTAAAATGATACAGCACTTTTTACATTTAATTTAAAATCAGGGAAATCAAGATGTAAAAATTCATCAAAGTGATTAAGGTTTTGTAATATATTGTAGAAAAAAGGTCATTGAGATAGACCAGGGGTACCAAACTACAGCCCGTGAGGTCAGTTTATTCGGCCTGCTGCTGCACTGTGCCACAAATAAGGTAAAATGTAATTATTTATATGGAAATATCATAGTTTTTAGATAAACTTGCACTTATTTTTATTTTTTCTACATAGTAAGTAAAAATGCTGGAAGTGGTCCAGTCTGATTTTTGCATCTGACAGTAATATAATTTTTACGGAAAATCAGTGAAATGAAAAATTTGGTGACTTTGGATATCAGAGCAGTTTTTGTGTAAGGCCCTGAAATTAAGTTTCTAAGAAAAGAGATTACAAGCTTGCTGCAGCAATCATGTTTGTGTATTGGCAAATAAATATGTTGGTTGTTTTTATTTTTTTGTGTATTCACTGTTGTGGCCTGCACTCATCATTCAGTTATCTGGCTCACTATGAAAAAAGTTTGGTGACCCCTGGGATAGAGAATAAAAAGGAGTAAAAATGTAAGTAAATGAGTGAAGTTTTCTTAATGGAATTTGAAGCAAAAGCCAATCTCAGTAAATAAGAGCATTAAAATATTTATAATATTTTAACTGATTGAAATATTTAATTCTCTCAAAGAAAGACAGGAAGCCCAGGTGAATTCTAGCAATATTAGAGTCAATAGTGAAAGGCAGATTACGCATTCTGTTAAATGTGAGTTATATCTTATTAATAGCAGTAGTAATCTTGTGTAAAAGGGAAGGTGCAGCCATTGACCAGATAGGCAATCTATAATCAATGCAAAATTGAGCATTATCATAAAAAATGGTCCACAATACTCATTTATTAAAGATGGGCTTACAAAATCGCCATAAAATTTTGTCTGATAGCAGTGATTTAACTAGTTTATCAATATGATTTTTGAAAGCAAGTGTCAAAAACTATGCCTAAATTGCAAATAGAAGTTACGTAATTAATTGGATTAGAATCAATGTAAAAAACAGGTAATGGAGGATTACAAATCAAAGCATAACACATAATCACTGTTTTTTCTGTATCAATTCATTGCAGATTTAAACATATTTATTAATAAATAGATATCAGACTAAGATAGATGGATCAGAACAGGTTACTTTCATGTCATCGGCATAAGTTATAATATGAGTTGATTTAAATATATTGAAGTTGAATTAAATATATTGAAAACGAAAAAAGGCCATTAAGAATAGATCGTTGTTGAATACCATATAAAGGAACAAAATCAAGGAAAGTATAATCACGTATTTTAATTTTATAAGTTCTTAATAAGAAATAATTGTTGAACCAAGATTGAATCACAGGATCAATATCATATTTATGTAGTATGTTAAGAAGAATATTAGCTAATACAGAATCAAATGCAGTGCTTATATCAATATATATTATGTAATATAGCTGCTTATTTTCAAAATTGTTAATTATATAAAACAAAGTTTGTAATAAGTTCATTGTTATCAAATGGTGGCAGATGGAACAATGTTGAAAAGGAAGAAGTTTATTAAATAAAGGAGAGTAGAAACATTCTAGTGCTATATATCTCATATGTATCCAGCCAAAATGCATATTGTAAACAATTTTATACATAGAATTTTTTAAAAATAAATGTGGATCTTTCATAATAGTGTCTCCTGTTCATTGTTTCAATAGTCTTGGTTAGAATGTGGCTTTAGAGTATAATGTGTGATGCATTAGTCATATTCAACATTACAATTTTGTTTGATAAAAATTTGCATAAGCCATTCTTGAACATAAAACAATTTTAGTTTCTATTGATTTATAGTTTTTTAAGTTATATAAAATAATGCTAAAAGATTATGCATTATACAAAACTTATAGTATATTGCAGAATTTGTTCAATTATAAATTTAAGAATATTTAATTAATTTAGTCTAAAATTTCTAGCATATTCAATTTGAAATACAATAAAATATCTATTTAGATGTGGCACTGGAATTCCAATAAGTACCCTGATATTAATGATACTTTACTAAATAGCATTAAAATTTACTACTCACCCAACATACACAATCATAACCAATATTGTCTGACTACATTATTTTGGAATGGAGACTTGACTTACATATTTAGAGAAGAGGTGGGATGTAGATATGTAGAGTGGGATTTGTAGAGAAGATGTAGTTCATGGAAAAGACTGACAGACTCTCCTTGCTCACAGCCAATCACACAGATAAAGGGGATGTAATGTTTGCTAGGGAGAACTACTCAAGCATGCTTTTTTAAATCAGTGCAACTTTGAAATTAAGTATATATTTGAAATCAGAACACAATCTTTAAAATCAGTACATCTGGCCACTTTAACTATAAATAATGCTTTTAAAAATATCTATTAGCACAATGAAATATTATAGTTTGCACTTACGACACTATTTATTAAGAATTAAGTATGAAGAAATTACTATTTATTAAAGAATTAAGTATGAAGAAATACTTAATTCTTTGAGTAATAATTTGATAAGTTTGAATTCTTTTTTACACCAGAGTTGTAACATATTTGTCTTGTAACAAAATATATCCTCTTTACTTTATTATTTATTATAATCATTAATACATTATAATAAAATGCAATTATAGGAAATATAAGTCCAATCTTTTTTATTTATGCATATGGTAAGCATCTGACTTCTAAATATAGTCGCGTCTGCATAAGTCGACACCTCAAGGGAAAGTGGATGTGTCAAGTTATCTGACATGACTGAAAAAAAACAAAAACATAAAACTACAATTAGGAAAACAGTAGTGCTTTATACAGTAAACTATAGCTTACAATACATTGTGTACTCCATTTACAATAATGTTATAGATGATAAAGTGAAAAATTCGTTTAGTGTTGTTTGTTTTGAGCACTTAACTGTCTTGACTTTCTTTTCAACAATCATGAACACCTTGAAAACTTCATCTTTGCAATTGTTGGCAAGTAACATCTAATGATTCTTAATGCCTCTAGTGCATCAGTTTTAGTTAGTTTGAAATCAGAACACAATCTTAGTTGGGGTTTAGCTCTTCTAGTGTTCCATTCTCTTCTCTTCACCTCCAGACTCATTATTCTCATCCTGAATTTCTGTGACAATATCGACAACACTCACTGAGTAACACACCTCCACGCAATCATCCACTGTGCTGTAGTCGGTTTCATCAACAGAGGCAGTTTCTCATAGATCATAGCAATGTCACAGCAATTCATCCAATTGAACGTTCTGTTCTTCACCCTTATCTTCATCTTGAACTGCCACTGTATAACAATATCCTGCATGTTTAAAGCAGTTTGCAATGGTTAAGCATGTTACATTTTCCCAAGCAACCTTCATGTAATGAATCACATCTAATAGGGAAATGTCAGTCAATTTTCCACTTTCTACACATGAATCAAATCCAAAATAAGCTTCTTCCAATAATGACATTTGAATAATACCCTAATTCAGCAGTTGCACTACAGAAGTGGTATTCGACAGTAGAGTAAATACATTAATCACTTATAGTCCTTCAACTTTTCCATGAGCAGGACAGTTGTCAACAACGAATGCTACGTTCCTTGTTTGCTTAACAAATTGGGAATCATATTTGTGAAGAATTCTCCCAAATTTTGGAAGTCATCCAACTTTTCGAATTTGCCTTGTATATGACAGGTTCACTCTGTTGAAACATCAGGGCAGTCAAGATTTTCCTATAACAAGGACTTCAGCTTTTCAGAGCCATCAGAGTTTGCACCAAGAAGGATTGTAACTCGCAGCTTTGATTTGCTCTGCCATGGCAACTCATTTTTAAACATAGTGGTTTTCTCCAGAAGAAATTTGTAGAAAAGTCCCATTTCATCAAGATTGAAAATGTTTTCTGGTTTATACGATTTCTCGATCACTTGTAAAACTGTCTCTTTCCAAGTTCCAACAGAGTCATATCAACAGATTCTTTTTCTCCACACAGCTTGTGTGGAAACCTTTAAATCCCTCTAACCATCCATCACAGCACTAAAGTTGGTTTCTACTCCAAGTACTCCAGTGATTTCCATTGCTTTTTGTTTCAGTATCAGCCCTGAAACAGGAAGATTCAATGAACAAGTTTGCTTTAGCCAACATAACAGAGCATCTTTTTACAGAGACTTTCTCTGGCATTCAAGACAGCCACAATGAAGACCCAAGAAAAAGTTTCTTAATTTCCTCTTTTATCTTCAGGATTCCCACCAATGTTGTTCTTGGAAGGTTTTTTTGTTTTGCAAATTCATCTTGTGAAGTTTTATTACATTCAACTTCAGATACTCGTTTGTATTTTTCCTCAGTGTAAGTGTTGTTAGTTTTTGGATATTCATTTCTATTAGAAATGTGAAACACTTGTTGCAAATAATGCATGAATGAATGAAAGGTGAAAAAATGCAAAATCAGATTCTGCTGTGACATTAAGCTCTATGGTGTGAACTCATTTTTTTTCAGGAAGGGAGTTGACATACAGCATCAGACATCTAGACGAGTATGGGACAGAAAAAGTATGTTGATTTATCCAGTGGTGACGAGTTAAACAGTGTTGAGTAAACCAGAGTTTTTTAATGTTAATGCCTATGTAAGTCAGCTAGGACCACAGAAAACTGACTACTTAACCAACGGTATCTAGTTATACCTATGACAACTTATGCAGGCTCAACTGTATATACAATAACTTAATGCAAGTACAATCATTTATAGAAGTTTTATCTTATATAAATATATATATATTCTGTTTCCTCAATTTTTTCTTCATTAAAGAATTTTTATTACACAATTTTTAAAAATTTTAAATATCTGTTCAGTAATAATGATCATCGGTACAGCTTCAGAACAGCATTTGTCTTCATGTCTCTAAAAATTGATTTTCTTCTCTTTATTGTAGGTCAAAACATATTAAGATCAAATCTAGAAAAAAAAATTAAATAGGTAAAACATATATGAAAAAATTCACTATATTGCTGTAATTTTTCTTAAATAATCTATTAATTTATTCATTCTAATATAGTAAGTGATAAAATAATATTAGTTTAGTAAAATATTGGAAATTGGAAATACAGTAGAGCCTCGAAAACTCGGCACTCCGGATAACTCGGCCACACCCTGGCAGGGCAAAAAAAATCCTTAGTTAATTAATTTTCATTATAGACAGCTTTATGCCTCAAAGTATTTTTCTGAGGTCTGTCTTATCAAGTAAATTACTGTACACAGTGTATTCATTAATTTTCATTTTCATGCAGTAAAGGCTCTATGCCTTCATAAAGGACGTACTTTTCCTTTGTTTAAGGGTATTTGGGCAGTTTATTCTCTGTTGTATTCTCAAGCAAACAATACATACAAGTACAGTACAATATTTTCTGAGGAAACACGCATACTTATCCTTTTTTAACCCCATTCCCGATAACCCGGCATTTTCACAAACTTGGCCACCCTTCGGTCCACATTAGGCCGAGTTTTCGAGGGTCTACTGTATATCAATATTTTACTATACATTTTCATCCTCTATTATATTATTAATGCAATCTAAAATTTTTATTCTTAAACATTATTATAAATAGTAATATCAACAATTCAAAAATTTTTATATTATGGTCTTGAAATACTTAGCATCTATAATGGAACTATCGTGTAAACTGGAGAAATATGAATTACTTGGAGACTATCACATAGAGATGTATTTACAAACTCTAACTTTGTCAAGCTTTTATTATTTTCCCACCAATTTCATGTTTATTGCTAATTTATTGTTAATTTTTTATTTTCCATAGTATTTAAATTTTATATGTTCTATTTTATGTTTTAAATTTTACCTTGTGTTCTTTTTCATTCAAATTTTTATATATTAAATAATTTGACAACTGAAGACTTCTAAATTTAGGTTGAAAATGTTTTTGTTGTTAAACTTGTTGCCAGAATGTACAAGGAATGAATTTTATTTTAACATCTATATTAGATCAGATCCTATTTCAGTTGACAGATTTGATAAAAAAAAACAGGAAGTAATTTTATATCTAGTTTCTAAATACATTTAAACAATACAATTAATATAATATGATTATTATTAATTGTTGATAACACCCTCTTGTATTAACTCTTATAAAGGCTATTCAATTACAGAGTTTAACTCTTATATTCTCTATAGTCTATCACTTGCCAGTCCTGAAACATCCTTTCTTTCTAGACCTGGAAATGTCATAACAGATGCTACACAAACAAAAGTAGAGGTTCAGTCGATAATTTGTTCCCAAACTTGGTGCAGGAACCAATGTAAAATGTTCATTGCAGAATAATGGACAAATTGTTAAATGCAGAAAACTCAGAACTGACGGGACTAATTGTCAAGACAGAAAAAAAAATTACGTTTATTCACTTCTCAACTACTTACTCTTGATAGTACCAAAAAGAAAACAAACTGTACAAAAACAGCCTCTAAGGTATGAATAGCAATGTCCCAACTATTTCCACCCCTTGTGTAGTCAAACTGACTAATTTCTAGATTTAACAAGGTCCTATACTCCAATTCGTTTCTACTTGTCTCTAGAAACATCAGTTGTCTAGTACATTAGTAACTCACAGGGCACTGTCGTTCCTTGCTAGCTGCAGCTCTACCTCATCAAGACTCACTTCCCTAGGACTTTTATCCTTCCTGGGGTGATGTCACACTGTACCACACCTCCCATTCATTTACATTTTTGGTTATTTTCTTGTGGAATCTTTTTCTTACAGAGCACTAACAAAATATATAATTTAGAATCCTTACAGTCCAACATGTCCAGTAATTCAATGCTCCATAGACAGTGCACATGAAATTTTTTTTATTCTTGTTGATGTATGTGAAAGAGACAAACTGATGTACATATTTACTATCAGTTGCATGTGCAATAAACAACCATGCAGTCAGTAAAACAGTCACAATAATGATTCATATGATAAGCTAATCTGTAAACCAAGTGAATTTTTTACTGTACAGTAAATACATACATACAAAATTCAGTAATTCAACAATCTACTGTAATCTGACACCCACCATTCCAATGTATGTCAAATTATAGAGACTACTATATATTCAATTATTTTTCCTTCTTTCACTCCTCCTGTCTTGTGGACACTATGAATACCTTCCAATCACACCCATCATGGGTTCAGCCAGGTCCATAATGGAAGCAGCTGGTTATGTGCAGAATAGAACAAGTCACCCATCAAAAATTCCTAGGTTTCTTTGTCTACTTGGATTCAATCCCATATTCCCCTGCCTTTATTACCTCAGCCAGCCCTATATTCAATTTCTAATTTTTTAGTTATCATAAAATAAAGTTTACTAATAGTAATTTGATAACACACCAATTATTTCACAAAATCTTCAGTTAATCCAAATGCCACAATTTTCCAAAATACAATTAAAATCAAATACAGTAGAACCCTATTAGTGAAGTCCCAATTAACTGAAGTTTTATATTATCTAACACAATCAGTAAGTGATAATACACCATATTTCTTATATTTCATAAAAGCTTTGCTGTGAATTAATCGTGTTAATATTGTAGTACTTTTAACCTCAACTACACTGAGTTAACAGTCAAGGAGATGGTCACTGTTAGAATATGAGTGTGAGTCATTCATCCTTTTGCAACTGAACATAACCTGTCTATTCACCTATTGTCAGTGTCAGTGTCACTATCATTGATCACATCTGCCAGTGTGTTGATATATCTTTAAAAAATCTTTATAATCTTCATCTTGAATATCACAATCAGCAGAAAAAGTAAGCATACTGTGGTATCCTTTGAATTCAAAATCATTGCAGCTGCATGTTTCGTTCAATTTTTTCATTTACCTAATGTAGCATCAGTCCACATTAGCTTGGATAATCAGGGTTCTACTGTAATATTTAAAATAAATTATTAAATATTAGCAAAAATATTTTTAATTAAGAATGTATGCTAATTTAACTTGTTTTCATAAGAAATCAAATGCAATGGGATTTATAGCTAGACTGGATTCTACTTACTATGGATAGACCTGACATGTAAAGAAGTCAACAAATATGATCTGAAATGCCCATAAAAAAATTACAACTTTCAGATCAGAATGAAACCTAGATTCCTATCCTAATTGTTTTCATTAATAACTTCATTAATGACTGACATAATGTGTTTAAATGGAATTGACAAGTCAATATTTTATATATTAGAAAAATGCTCAAAGCAAACTAAAATCCATAGTTCTCAAAATTTCACCCAGATATTGAGAGCTTTTCTACTTTTCTGTAAGAATTCAAAGACATAATTCTAGATGATAATTTTTGTGTAAGAAATACTTATTTAAAATAATTATTAACTCTCTCAATTTTTATAAAGCAAAAATATGCACGCTAAATTTTAATCATAATAAATACGTTCAATTAAATATGTATAAACTATATGTATATAAAAATATTAGTTATCTTAATGTTTTCTCAAATACTTTACTAGCAAGGTTATATAGGCCTAAGTCTGCCTAGTGGCAATGAATGACATGACTTATCATCCTTCAGTACTGATTCTTTTTTGAAGGCAGACATGCAAATAATATAGTGCTCTGCATTGCAATGATGTATACAGAAATGAAACTTCAGTCAACAGGAAAACAGGATGTGTGACACGACTAACATTTACATGAAAATGGAATCACAAATAATCACACTGGAGGGTATGTAAATAATTTCAAGGCAAAATTAGCAAGAGTCTACTGTAATTTTATTTCAAAGATAAGAATGTTACAAATATCTATATATAAACTGTTGAAAGTCATCTGCTATTAGAGAATTTTCAAACAAATCAAATACTGTATTTACCGAGGGTAACATCCAGAATTGAGACAAAAAAGCAAAGAAAAATCCAAAACCGACAAGTCAACAAATATTAAAATTTAAGAGATTCTACAAATTTTAAAATGACATATAACATATACCAAATGAATTTTATTTAGAATAATTATGCAAATTTTATTAAAAAGATGTTCCAAATAAGTTAAACAATAGATAATAAATTTTATAATCCTTTCTTTTAAATACAGTGGGTGATCGGTTAATGAACATAATCCGTTCCAAGACTTTGTTTGCTATCTGAATTGTTGGTTAACAGATTATCAATTTACCAGGGCTGTGGAGTTGCATAAAAATCTACCGACTCCAACTCCGACTTTTCCTTACCAATCCGACTCCGGCTAAAACACCAAAACTCCACGACTCCGACTCCGCAGCACTGCCAGGACTGTAGAGTTGCGTGAAAATCTACCGACTCCAACTCCGACTTTTCCTTACCAATCCGACTCCGGCTAAAACACCAAAACTCCACGACTCCGACTCTGACTCCATAGCCCTGCCAGGGCTGTAGAGTCACGTAAAAATCTACCGACTCCAACTCCGACTTTTTCTTACCATCCGACTCCGACTAAAACACAAAACTCCACGACTCCGACTCCACAGCCCTGCAATTTACCATAGGTTTATATGGGAATTTGATTAATTCGTTCCGGAGACCCCAAAAAATAAAAAATATATACTTTTTTACTATGTTTATTTATATGTAATAGTAAACATAGTAAAAAAGTATTAAATGTAATAGTAAACATAGTAAAAGTAAAGTGCAGTCTTGCATTTTTATTAGTCATATTTTTTCTGTTTGTGGAGGTTAAATAATCTGACTAATGTCAATTGCTTTTCTCTTTTCTTCAGGATTTTCAGAATTAATAGCATTGTAATTGTAGAGATCCCCAAGCCTATTAACCTCAACCTGGTTTGTATCAACCATTGATCTGACATCTCCCACTTCTTCAAAAGATCTTTAATTAATAGCAGATATCGGCATTAATCCTCTTTTTCATAATAAAACATATCTTGCCGAGTTTATTGGTGTTCTTCATTCAAGAGTTCTTGGTGTTCTTCTGTCAGATCCATTTCAGGTTCCATAATGAGCTCTTCAATGTTCTTTATTTCTCAGATGTGATATTTGTTACTCCTTTAGCTGCTTGAGTTTTCTTAATTATACTGTATCTTTCTTAGATAATATTGAACTGCACCCTACTGTAGATTTGTTCAAGCCATACTGCCCAGCAACATCAGATATCTTCTGCCCACTCTCTACCTTTGCTATTATACTTTCACCTTTCAAAAATAAAAACCGACACAAAACTTAATGAGTGCCTGCCCGACAGTCTCGCGAATACTATAAAAAAATTGTTTGTCAGAAAAATAAAAGGCTGGAATTATAAGGGAGTATTTCAAAGTTTGAGGAATACTATCTGATCAGTATATATCAGGTTGAGCGTCAACATTGACTTCTCCCGTGCTCCAAAAAGTTACCTGAAGACAAAAGGAAAATCAATTGGTATTTACTATTTTCATTGCTTCTTTTTATGTTTGTGCAGTGAAGTGTTCATTATCCGATCATAAAAATCTTTCGCGAAAGTGTTCATTATCCGATCACCCACTGTATTATGCAAATCATGACAGCATTGTTTTATTATTGAAGTTAACAATCAAGGTTATATTTGTAAAAATGCAGTAAACACACAACAAAAAATTTAAAATTTAAATTTTATTGTTAGTTAAATTTTTAGTTACATGTTTACTTATATTAGTAAATATTTTCTAGTAGTATTTATTTAATCAAATACATTATTATATGAACATTATTATTATTTGAACTGCATCTTAAAATGGTCACAATAAATGATATCATCCACATTAAACATTAATATAACATTAATAACTTCATTAAAAAATGAAAAGGATTTACCTATTTTTCACTTCATATCTTCTTTATCAATTATTCTTATTCTTTCTAAATTACATGAAGATTACCTTGTGAAAAATGTAATGATAAAGTTACGTGATGATAAAAACATTTCACATCTGGAGAATTGACTATAGATGTATTCAATTTTCTTTTAATAACAATAATAACTTTATAAAAATGTAAATAGATCAAATGAAAGTTATATTAATAAAAATGTTCCTTATTTGTCTTGATTAACACTTTCTTTTTGAAGTAACACAACCCAGACTTTGGACTAAACTATGAAAATTGTTTAGTTTCGTTATCTGTGTCATAAAAACATAAAAATCATACATTTATTGTATCTGCACGTTAAAAAATATATAAAATTTTAATTATAAAAGGATGTTATCTTCAATTCGATAATTATCTTATCCAAATTTATAACAGAGATCATCGTATTATATCATTAAATACGAGTAAGTAAACTTAAAAACAGTTTCTCGTCTCAAAATAATCCCATTTTCCCAAATCTTACCTTAAACTACTCATTTTCTGTAGTTGAACACGTGGTCCACAGCGCAAAGCGGTTGGATACAGCTGAATACTTTAACAGGAAATGACGTAAAGGAAGATGTCGACAGACCATCTTTGATTCATGTGACCGACAATTTTTTTTTTTTTTTTTTTTAATAGACATCCGGAGATGACCACTTTTAATCTTTAATTATATAATCAGATAGAAAATGACCCTGGATATGTTTATATTATTTTTGATAAATCGAATTTTGTAATATGATATTTTTAAAAGCCGGTCACGATTTTGTAATTTAATATAAATATTAAATAACAAAATCGTGATTTACTGAGAATTTCTTGTTAAAATCTATTAAATAATAACCTTTGGAATATTAAAATGTAGGTTAATGAACATAATCCGTTCCAAGACTTTGTTCGTTATCCGATTATCAATTTACCATAGGTTTGTATGGGAATTTGATTAATTCGTTCCGGAGACCCCAAAAAATAAAAAATATATACTTTTTTACTATGTTTATTTATATGTAATAGTAAACATAGTAAAAAAGTATTAAATGTAATAGTAAACATAGTAAAAGTAAAGTGCAGTCTTGCATTTTTATTAGTCATATTTTTTCTGTTTGTGGAGGTTAAATAATCTGACTAATGTCAATTGCTTTTCTCTTTTCTTCAGNATTATTATAAAAATATATTATGAACAAAGTCTGAATTTAATCGATGTTTATTCTAAATAACCCTAACGCGAAGAAAGAAAAAATTCATTTACTAAATTCCTTTAGTCTATAAAATAAATTTAAAATTATTAATTCAGAATGTTTCAAAATACTTCAAAACATCATATTTCCTTTTTTTCTTCTTCTTCTTCTTCTTCTTCTTGCTATGGAATATTTGAACAGTAGCGGGTTGATTCTTCTACAATATTACGATTTCTTGAGAATCTGCTTAGAATTTCTGAGCAGAAATCTTATATAATTTCTAAATAGAAATAATTATTTATATATGGATTGATAATTCGAGAAATTAATTAATGCCTTAGACCTGTTCGTGAGGATACTATTGTAGAAGAAACTATTAACTTATATACTGTATAAAAGTAAACCATCGCGCAGCCTTAACTTCATGGATAATTTCAGGAATTGTTCGGGAAAAATTTTCCATTTATTTTCATACTTCTCTGATGTGTGCAGACTTATAATAATTTCGAACAGAACAGAATTTTTCATCTTGAACGCGATAATTCGATCAGTTAATAGTGATATATGAAACAAATATAACACTGATACGGGCCAAGTATCCATAAACATTTGATTAATGTTATCTTCTATTTAGTGCTGAAGTATAGTAAAATTGCCGAATATTATCTATAATTTGATCTTTGATTTGCTTGTTAGATAAAACAAAATTTCACCAATTCATCTATAAATTTTCATTGTTATGTAAGAAATGCAACTTTAAGCAAATACGTGTAGCCTATGGACCAATTTAATAAAACTATTTGCATAACAATAAAAACGATTTTGCAATGAATTTTGTAAATTTATGATGTTTCAATTCTTGTTTAGAAATGTTAGGAAGGTACGGTACGTACCGATATTCAGGATCTGTTTAACTTATAACTTAATTTTAGAATCAGTTGTTTACGTCGGCTGGAAATGCGCTAAGAAGACTAAGATGCCATAGTTGTAATGGAATTCATATTGAAATCTCATCTCAGTTTATGTAATTTAACATGATTGGTATTAATATTCGTGTAGTCGTTTTCATCTCTCAGCCATGTCGTATAAAGTTCGCCCGTAATGGGTGAAACTGTGCCAGTCATATTAGTATTATGCATTAACATTCGTTTACATTATTATTTTTAATCTTAACTTAATCTTCTTTGCGGGTATTAAGAAGCATTTACCAAAAGTATATAATCATTGGGACTTATCACTAGTTCTTCAGAGTAAGGCTGGTATCCATGCTATCTAGGCCAGAGATGGGAATCTTTTATAATCGGAAGACTACATCTCATTTCCGAGGAATTTCATAATACGGCAAGTTGCATAAGTGTACAGGAAGTTGTGCATATTTGCCATTCATACATTAAATATAGGGCTATATATAAATTACATTTAGATAGATGATTTTATTCAAAGAGAATTGTTAACATATTCTCAAAACTCAAAATTCATGACAATAAATTTAATCTTGTACTATTTTATATTGTTATAATGCGCAAATTTCCCACCTCCGATTTAGGCCATCCGTCTATCTACCTGTTTACATAATTACAAAAATAATAAATTGTGTTTATTAAATTTAATGTACGTTCAATTTAATGTTTCATAATTCTAGTAACAATGATTTAGACCAATTTAATATTTTTAAAAAAAAATAATTTTATGATAGTCGTCATGTCTCGCGCCATAACAGCTTTGAGTTAAAATTGTTTTATGCTCAAAGGATCAAAGTTACGAATTTAATGTCACGTTTATTTACTGTAAAATTTTTAATGACAATAAAGTCTTCATAAAATTCTCTTTTTTATCAAGTATATTAGGCTTTTATATTGATTTTATGTAAAGCCATTAACAATGATGCATAAACCCATTAACGTCGTGTCCGAAAAACGCCTATCGTAAAAAATTTTACTACTTTTACTAATAACTTCTAAGAAAAAACTTTCTTTCGAATTAAAAAAAACCTGCTTATAAGACGATTTTTCTACCAAGTGTAACTATTTATGGATATGAGTTTAATTTTACTTAACCGATCGTCCTGTTTGACTTTTGCATAGAGTTTATTCATCCGGGGCTGAGTAGGCAAGCGAGGTATTTGCGTAGGAGAAGCAGGTTATTCGGATTATTTTCGGAACAATATTAAATTTCTTTTTCTTTCATTTCATAACTTTTATTTGCATTAAATTCTGTAATAAGTAGTTTTAAAAAATATATAAGCTTTTCTATCTTCATGTTAAAACATTAAATTAAAATTAATTAAAATATTTTTCTTTCGAATTTGTTTATCAAATCTAGAATATATTTTTCTATATAATATTTAACAGTTGTTTATCTTTCCGTTTACGTTACTAGATGGAGGCACCGTCGATACAATATAAGAATGAATATACAGTATATATATGTATATATATATACAGTGTTAATATATCAATTAACAAAATTTATTTTAATCGAGTTTTCTGTATTTTAGTTGTAAATCAATTACTCAATATTATAAGTAATATTACAGATCTATAATCAAGTTTTTTTAATCGACTTCTCAATTGAATTGCAAAATAATAGTTCTGTAATTTAAACTTGATTCATTCACAAATAATTTAAATTTTAAATTTAAAAATTTTTTACGATTTTAATTCATTTAAGATTATTTTATATTAAACTGTTTACGAAAGTCTAAATGTTTTAAACAAATAAAAACAGATTTTTGTCTAATATAAATGTTCTCTATTAAGTTCGAAATGAAGGTAATATTTTACTTGGTTTTATTAAAAAAAACTATGGAAATAAAAACTAATGAGCGGAAAAGTTGGTATAGTTATGACAGACCATTCTCACAGTAAATTAAAATTGAGTTTCCAGATCAGCGAAGTGGAAATGATACGTGAGAATTATTTTATTATATCAGTTTGCAATGACGCAATTTGGTAGCTCATACATAAGTGATGAGGCATCCTACCGGGATGATTCAGTCATACCTTCACAATCGTTGCCAGCCCCCTAATTCCGAGGCTGCTACATTCATTGGTCAACCTGTCAGTTCTTCAAAGATTCATTAAATTTTCTATTTTCATTAGCCCAACTTTTAACAGACATCAAAGAACATTTTCCAACATATACTTCTCTCCTAATTAAGGTCATCTTAATAGGGTTAAGAGATATATTTTTTTCCTCCCATCTTTCCCTTTTGTCTAAAAGAACAGTCTCCGGATTATGACGTCATCGTGCTCCTCCCGGGTAACTGTCCAAGGGATAAGAAGAGAGAATAAATATTGCATCGAGCCTCCGAATAGAATAAATATTTAGGGGATAAAATTGGTATCAGGGGGAAAAATCCTATTCCCGTCTCTCGTATATCACGAGCAGTTGGGTGAGCAAAATGATTTTCTACATGTGTCACGCCTTCATCTCTGCCTCTTCGCCTACCCCGATGAGGTATAGAGTGGGGACCAATTTAGAGTTTTTTTTTCGAGTTACGTGTCCCGTTCCACATCATTTTCGTTCGTAGTTTCCTAGAGTAGAACTTAAATAGTTATGAAAAGTATACTCATGAGAAGGCAGCAAAAAAAATATGAAAAAAGTCGCAGTAAGAGCAATTGTACGAGAATATGAGCGATAATTCGTTATATTATTTTAAAAAGAATATATTCAAATAATAATGAAAATGTTAATAGTAAAAATGCTTAAAATAGAATAAACGATAGTATAAAAAGGCGAAGAAAATATGAAGAAAAGAAAACTGTGAAATGCATATATAAATAGAAAAATGAGAAGCATATTTAAAAAAAGTAAAGTAAAATGTAACAAGAGATGCGTAAGAGGAGTATACAAAGTAGATAATATTTAAAGAATAAGAAAAAGAGAAAACGGAAATAGTAGGAGGAATGTTTACATACTTCTCACTATTTTTTTATTTTATAATTATTATTATTCTTTTATATATCTTCTTTACAAGACATTAATGTTTTCCCTTCTTTTTTTGTTTTACTTGCCTCGTACTGTACTTTCATTTGTGTATTTATATATCTCACTATTTTTTTTTTTGTTTTTGTATACCTTTTATTGTTCTGTCTTTTACAAGCTAACCTACTATATAACTTTTTATGTGACCTTTGCTATTTTTTGTAGAATTTTTAAATATCTTCTTATTGCTTTTAAGAAAGGTATTTTTGTGTGAAAAACTTTATAAAAAATACAATAAGATAGCTTAGAAAAAAAAAAAATATATATATATATATAGTAGGAGATATGTAACAGAACTATGTGTATTGTAAAAGTATGTAAAAGATGAAACAATAAATGGCAGCCAAAAAATAAAAAAATAAAAAAAGAAGGTTTATAAAAAATAAAAACTCAGAAAATAAGAAACATTTATATGCTCATTATTCTTTCATCTTTTATATATTCTTTCACTCAAAAAGAGCCGAAAGAAGACGGGAAAAAAATTGACACACAGTACATTTGTATAGAGAAAATAAGCATTTATTAACATGTAACCTGTACATAACTGCATGTATCTGTGTGTTAAAATAAATGTATAATTAAAAACATCAAAAAACAATACACAAATTTATTTATTTATATATATTTCTTTCATTTTTTATTATATACACATAAGATAACATTAAGGAATTGTGTCAAAAATACTAAAATAATAAAACCGTAAAATTGGGAAACTAAATTATGAAATACATTTGCAAAGTGGGTATTTATCTTTATATCATTGTTTCTATGTTTTTTTTTTCTAACACGTTTCTCAAGAGAAGAATTCGATATCACGCGGAAGAAAACGAGTGATGAATAATATCGTTCACACGCCATAACTCGATAGTGATAAATATATATTTTTTTTATTCGAATAAAATATCAAAATGTTTATTTTATCATTTTTCTTTTTTTCCTGACAATAAACATTTCTATATCAGTTTATCCGAGCGTTTAACATATACGTAAATAACTTATCGGGTTATTTACGCGCCGTTGTATCTGCATCTACAACGTCATTGGTGTAAAGAGGGTATTGAACCACACGTACAGATGTACGGGCGTAAAACTGCTGCGAATTTTCGCATTACCGACAAGAGATGGCATTGGCAGTCCATAAAAACTAAATTGCTTTATATAGTAGTAGAGAACGAGTGGCAGGTTGGAATTTAAGATCTCGATAGTTATACTGACTTGCCAAGCTAGTCGACTGCTGAAGAATCTGGGGGGTAGAGAGAAGCTATGGATGAATGTCGCAATCTAACGTTTAAACGTTATTTCTTTCTGGTAAAATAATAATAATAATATAAAAAAACTGGCCAAATCGTTCCTTTTTGTGACTAGATAAAAATCTTATTAGACCCAATGGACCCATTCGAAGGATATGAAGGTTCACAAAACGTTTGTATATTGAATAGGTTATACATGCGCGAATTTTTATTTTAATGCGTTATCGGGCAATTTACACCTAGTTTACAACAATTAAGAATGGTAAATAGTATTTTTTTCAACAATACTATATTATAAATTTATCAGTTTATGCATCGCGCAACTATCCTTGAATGGTGCAAAATTTGATACACCTTGAAAAAGTGCTGAAATTCTATACTACGAAACAAGCTGAGAATGTATAAAAATCGAGTTTTTTAGTAAAAAAAAATCATTCGTATAAATAACCTTTGCGGTTTTGAAATGCATAAACTATTTTTAAAATCCTTCTATAGAAAATGAGTTAATGATATTTTTTAAACAGGAAATGGCTTGCATAATAAACATTAAAGGATATTAGTTACGTAATAAACTCCTATAAATATATATAAATGTATAGAGAGAAAGAAAGGGAAAAAAACAAAAATTTATACGGTGCAAATTTCGACTGGCCATTTTCTGTAAGAATTTTTATAACATGGCAGAACATTACTGCCAAGTGCCACACGGTATATTCCTAGCATGGAAAACATTTTCCGGTGAGTTAGAGCAGATAGATATCTTTAGACATAGCTGGCGTGCAAGTTATGGGGAAATATTTTTCCAAGAAGATTAAATACTGAACATAAATCATACTGTCTATAGAAGACATCCTTATAGAGAAAGATTGTCTTTTTTTCCTCTCTTAACAAAACTTATGTGACAACCGTAATCAGATTCACGCTGAATGACGTTAATAATGACAATAAATTTTTATTTTTGTTTTTGTTTCTATACTGGACCGGCTTGTTGTTAAGAGACATTTCCATTGCTTCTTTGAAGATTGCGAAACGTTTTAAGTGTTCGAGATCTTCTTTTTAAAACCAACATCAAAGATGGAGTAACCAGAAAGTTGTATTAGGTTTTAACGTTTTCTCAAAATGAATACATTAGTTTAAAATGCTTACTTTCCTTTCTTCCCCTCCCCTTTCTTTAATTTCTTTTATTATCTGGTTGCAACTGCCAACAATAACAGATAAACAAATGCGCTTAGCTCTTCATTAATAAACGTTTGAATCAGCACCGTTCGTGCAAGCAACGCTGCATGTGGTCCTTTTAGTCAGGTGACAAACGACCTTGCATTTTAAGATTTTACTTTAAGTGTTCGTCATGGCTTGTTTGCACGCCACTCACCTTTACAGTCCTTCTGTCGATAATTAAATGAATGAATGAAAGATATTGTCCAACTGCTCGTGTGACGCACGCCTCTATCTTGATACCATACATATTTAATAACAGAATAATAGATAAAGAAGTTGATGTTTTAAAAGTTTTTTCTACAGTTTTCGTGCCTGCAAATTTTCATAAGTCAACAATAATAAATTATATAATTTCCGAAAACTTTCGGAACGCCGTTTACACAAACATACAGGCCATTTTATAAGTTTTTAACTAGAAAAAAGAAAAAACAAAGAACGTCTCATTTAATTTGTAAAATTAAGCAAACAAACTGTGACTTTGTTTTCCATTTCTAAGTATTGCAAATTAAAAGAAAAGAGAAAAAAAAATTCGCCATGTTTAAAGAATGAGAGTAATTGTTCTCAGTCATCCACTAAACGTAAATAAATAAGTATAAAAAACTATCCGCAGAGATTATAAGAAAGTGACCAAAAATAACAACAATGTTATAAAGAGAAAAAAATTAAATTATTTTCCTCCTCTTTTTGAAGGAAAACAACTTTAACGATCTCCAATGAGGCGCGAAACACGGCAATTTGATCGAGAGTATTGGTTACAAGTGAAGTCGGGAGCCACGTCTAATGCACGTTATTAACGTCATTTAAGATGAGTTGCTGCACGATCCATAAAACAGTACGTTGGCGTATGACTCGACAATTTATGCCAACAATCTTCTTTTTCTTCGGGTGATTAACAGAACACACCTGAAACGATTCATGAAAGGAATATGCTGGTGGCAATTACCATAAGATAATAGGCTATAGAATTATATCAGATAAGGTTAGAAAGATTAAAATGTATTATTTCGTATGGCATCCCCTCTTTAAGCGACTCGATTCGTTTCGAGTACGCTTAACTTCCTGTGAACTTGACCCCTAAACTACCGACCCCCTCTTTACTTTTGCTTCTATTCTATTCTCATCTCCCTCAACAAGCTTCATTAAGTATTCTTGAATCTTCCGGATCGTGGCTTTTTTTCCTAGAAGATCATTTTTGAAGACGACAAACAATAAAATTTCGCTCCGATCACTGCCAAACAATTACCATGTATTTAAAAAAATGGCTAATAAGCGCAACGCTCTATAACGATCGTTCTCAAGATTCCATTCTAAATCAATAATTACGAATATTTTAACAGGGTTATTAAAATGGAGAACCGTTAAGCTGCTTCTACTTTAGAGAAAAAAAATAGTGGAGCCATCAGAATTGAGGCGTATCTGCCTCGTAGTGGAGATTAATAACTTGATAGCAGCACACAAAAAGAAAGAAAGGTTCTCAGACGTTCAGTAATTTCACAAGGCATAAAAACTTGCGAATCAAGTAAGATCCATCGACCGACTATTATGAAAGCTTCAAGGTCAGTAAGGTACTCGTCTTCTCCGCCATACTTATTAATGCATCATCAGTTTTCAGTTTTAACGACTGCTAGACAAAATTACAGTGCTTTGGCCAAACCCTTGATTTTCTTACCTACAAAATAACTGGACCTTGTTAAACAACTATTATTAAATTTACTGACATATTTCAATGGGTTGGTGTAACTTAACACTCTAATGAAGTCTTGTTGCTCTTTCTGTCGCTCCACCTCGCCCCACCGCTTCGCTACTCGCTTTGCTTGGCATCTACAACGACATATGCCAGGAGATTGCGACATAATCGCCATACCCGAATCTTTTTTCTGATCTTTATAACTAAAAATTTTTCCTAACGATCATCAGAAAGCATCGAGATGAGTAAAATGTAAATTTACTTGTTTGCAGTAGGCAGCTCTTTTTTAATAAAGGGAGATTCGTATCGCTCATTGATTCATAGGCCTACATTAAGGGAAGAAAAATTTTTTTTTCTTTTTAAAGTATCTCAAAAAATAATAATTTATAACGATAAAAATCGACGTGTCACTTTAAACAAGATCGATCACGCGCTGTAAAGTATATAAATTCCTCTCGAAGTCTCCATCTATTAACGATTTGCGAAAGAGATTATTTTCGAATCTTTTCTGTTCCGGTTTAAAAATAGAACATAAATGCTCGTAACTCAGTTAGAAATATGAAGAAAATGATTAGCAGCAACAGCATTTGCTAGGATTCCGTACAAATTGGCAGAATTTTTTATCGTTCCTCTTTTTTTCCCACATCCCCCAGGCCCAGTTAACACCGTCGACTGTAAATGAAACTCTATTAAAGGTTATGGTGCTATTTATATTTAATTTTTTTAATGTATTTATATAGAGGGAAGAAATGTATCAGAAAACTGTAACTAATCATAAGACCCCCGAGGAGAAGTTGAGAATGGAAAAGCGAAGAAGGAGGAGGAGGAAAAAAGAAAAAAAAAAACAAATTCCGCCCAGCAAGCGGTAGATGTAATGTAAGACGTGAATGTTTTGACGCAACATCTGCACGTGGGAAACAACGGTTGCACGATGGTGCAGCATCTGATGGGAACTGTGACATATGATCGGAGTAGAGTGACTATCAGGCGATGAATAACCGGGGGTAATCTTTTCAGAGTGCCAAGAAGAGTGTTATTGCAGAAATAGAGAAAAGGAAGGGAGGCCGAGAACTTGTTACAGTATCTTACAGTCAGCAACTTAAAAATAAAATAAGATAAAATAAATTTTAATTGAAGATTCTAACAAAGCTATATTTTAATTTATTTAAACGTGCTGACGGCTGAATTTTAATGCATGTGTAGCAAATGTTCTTTGTCTTTAGTTTTTACAATAGAAAGTGATTAGATATTAAATATACTAATTGCAAGAATTATAGTTAATAATACAATTTCACTTGATTTTAAGATAAAATAAATTTTAATTGAAGATTCTAACAAAGCTATATTTTAATTTATTTAAACGTGCTGACGGCTGAATTTATTTCTGAAATTTTAAAATGTTCTTTGTCTTTAGTTTTTACAATAGAAAGTGATTAGATATTAAATATACTAATTGCAAGAATTATAGTTAATAATACAATTTCACTTGATTTTAAGGCAAAAAAACCTCTCTTTATTAATTTTTTTTTGTCTCAAAATCTTGTACACCGATTAAAAAATACGCCATTGTGTGAGCAATCAATGAGGGGCCCGATATAGGTTACATATAAATACAACGAATCATTTTAAATGTAAAATTGGAAGTGTTTTTCATGAAATATTTATTAAAAGTTACAAAATTAATATATAATTAGCGTTTTCTATTGTTTTCTTGTAGATTTAGCTGATGCTTGTGTATTTTTAACACCAAAACTCTCGTTAAATTTGCAGCTCCAAAATACAGATTGAAGAAGATAAATAAGCTGTGGATGAAGAAAAAAGAAGATTCTTACTAAATATGACTGTATCGTTTATTCGATTACTGTAGCAATTTAAAGAAACAGACAGCCATAAAACGGTTGACAGACAGACAGACAGATCCACACGTGCTGAGTTGGAGAAAAACGTATATCGAATTACAATTTTCTTAGGAACGAAATTTATCCGTTGGACAGGAGGAAGTGCATAACTCGGTTGTGTAACCGAAGCAGTTAAAATAGTTGCGGTAGTTCAATGACGCACTTGGCAGAGCTGCCAATTAAGTGACAATTCAATTACTTCGGACCAACATTAATTGACATTTCCACACACTTTCTACTACAAATAAGGAAACATCAATAAAACTTTCGTCTCAATTTATTATAAATTACGTCTAATGAATATTTTTCTGACTAAATTGTTCACTTTGACAGGCTCTGTGCAACCTTTTTTTCTTCCCTTTCTAAAGATAAATTATCATTACGTACTTAATATTATCTCTTTCTCTTGACAGATGTTGCACAAATCGTTATTATCTGTAAAAGCTCGCTGTTCTGGAAAAATAAGTAACGTTTTAAAAAAAATTACAGCTCTTTCGAAACGTAAATACATGGAGATTCTAAACGAAAAAATAGGAAAGGAAGAAGAAGAAGAAGGAGAAGAGGGAGGAAATTTATTGTATTTTCGGAAGGAACATAAAATACAAACATTTATGGATCGACATAGAAAACAAACATTTAAACAGGAACACAGAATAAACATTTATGGATCGACAAAAAATAATTTTTTATATTTTTTTAAAATAAGGTATAAAATTCATGGATGAATATAAAGAACGAATATTTAAAAAAATAGGGCACGACATTTGTGGATTATTTAGATAAAAATAGGACACAAAATACTTTGCGAACGTCATTAAGTGCAAACACTCTAAAGTAGTTCTTAAAAGTATTCATAAATTTTTGGAATGTCAGGAACACATTGTGTACACATTTATACATCGGCGTACATTGTATACGACGTAAATAAATCATTATAAAACTCTTAACTGTGCTATAAACCACGATGAGCTCTATACTGTAGCATCATCATAGAGTGCATCATGAATTTATAAAGTATTCATAAGTACAATATTTATAAATCAATATTGAACGCACAATATTGATTTGAGTGGAAATGATTTAATTATTTATAGTTTACATAAGTTATATTAAATATAATGCACGAGTTTAAGGTTATATATTAATTTCGAGAATAAATATATATTGTAAATCTGTAAAGAGAATAAAACTGTAGATCAGAATTTGTCGCTTAGTTTATAGGGCATGATAAATCAAGTTAGAACATCTATGTAGCTATAAATCAACATGTTGGTACATCAGCATGGGGCTTGTAGTTCATACAGAGGACATATTTATAAATTGAAAACATAAAAAAAATGCAAATTACAATTATGTAAAGCGTCAAAATTAAACAATAAATATGCAAAAATGTATAGATACGCCCTATACGTTTAAATAGGAGGTACAAGTATTTTAGTTTCTCAGAATTCGTTATAAAAATCGCTAAATTAAATAGATTTCGACATCCTGTTAAGAATTTTACGCGGATAAAAAGAAACAAAACCGGTAATTTTTTAATTTTTTTTTTTTTTTTAATATCCTACATTCAAATTAGAATTTCACTTGTCTAAAAACAGAAAAGTAATAATAGTCTTGTGTAAATAATAGTTTGATTACAATGGCTAAACAAGCGAAGATAGTGCGGAGTAAACAAACAAACAGACGGATTCTAGTCACAAATCTATTAAGCTGCTACATTCTCTCCCAGGAGGTGAAGCATTGGCGCGCGCGTCCTTGAAAGACTGTATAATTGCAACAACCGTGGTCAAGTCATTGCTACAATTACATGGCTCCTTCCCAACTAGGTATTGCGTCACAGGATTGTGTAAAGTGTAAACGACTTTACCACTTCGTCCCGGGAGGGGGGGTGTGTTCTCCGATTACCCCGCATCTCGCCAAAATATGGTAAACTCGGTCGAAGCAACCTTGAAAACCGCTCGTTTCTCAGAAGCGTCCAGGGAGGGGGGGGTTGAAAGTAATCCGGTCGCTCTGTTCTCGGCATGTCACGTTTAAATTGAGAATACCGTATTATACCTGTGACATCTACGTGTTGATGTTGTTTCTTTATGTGTTAGTCATTAAGGAGGGGTGACCGGTTGTCCTGTGGCGCCCTCCCACTCTGTCTACTTCATCACAACTGTACGTGATCGTTGCGCTCACAAAAACTGGTTCCTGCCCGGGATGTCTGTTAAATTTTTATATCATTGATGTTACATAGAGAAAGAGGCGGTGTCGTGTTAAAGCCGGATCTTACCCCTGCCCCCCATTTTTTTAAAGTTTTTTTTATTTAATTTTATTTTTTTGTACACTCTCTCGCGTTAGAAGTAACGACTATATATCTTTCTCTGTCACTCGCCATCTTTCTTTTGTTGGTTTGTTAAGAGGGATACGTTTGTTAATTTGCTGATTTGGCTAATTTGTCGCCAACACGCGATACTTTGTCGCGTTGTAACGTTGATTTTTGACAATCTCGTGATGTGTTTGTTTTATATTAGTAACGCGTGTGCTCGGTTTCCGTTTAATTATGTAACATATTTTTGATTACGTGACGTGATCGTTTGTTACATTCAATTCTTTTTTTTTACATTCTCCTATATCCTTACGGGGTGTCTACAATGCTCTTTCACACTGAGCGATAGGTGCGAGTAACGCGCGCTTTTTTAACACCTGGTGTGGAGTTTAGTCGTTTTTTTAGTGATTAATAATCTCACTCTCGCTCTCGCCAAGTTTGAGTTAAAATAAATAATGATATTTTATTATCCGTTAAACGTGTAATACGCGACCACGTGAAGAGAATACAGATTTTTCTTTGTTTAACATTGAACTTGGGGCTTGCGTGAGTAGAAGTAGGTTGAAGAGATGAGAGCTTTTTATGCGTTATAAGCGGGACTTTTTTCTTTTTTCTTTCTTTTGTCGCGTGATTACGCCATCGTGTGATTGAGATTCTTGCACGGAAAGCCATCAAGAATCCGCTTTCGCTAGCTAATAAATTGGGCGGGTAACAGATGTTATTCTGTGCTACAATTTGTCACACGTGTGGTACGATACGTCCACGTGATTGTTTCCTTCATTTAACATTGAACCTCTTCGAGTTTGTTGTTCCAGAAGACTGGAAGCATCATACATTTTTTGATTTTTTTTTCTTTTCAAACACGTTTTAGATTCTCGTCACGTGAACGGAGAGATTGTCTACGTTCACTTATCCTGTTTACATACGGCACATAACTGTACAAATGATTCGATCGCTGGAGTTTAAATCAAAATTGCGTGATGTAAATTTGTTAATATTATGTGATCACGTAATTTTTACAAATTTATACACTCACGCAATTTTTCATTATTATTATTATTTTTTAGCATGTACGCGCGCGAAAGAATACGTGACTCAGTGTAGCATGTCATTAATCTCATTCACTTAACAAACTGTGATTTTGTTCTCTTATCTTCGCTGTAACGTAACCCGTAATGAAACAATCACCCGGATCACCCATTTTATATTAAATTAATAAAACAATATCGAGACATAGTGTTTTTTTTTTTATCTACTTTTACGACCAGGTGATCTTCGATCATCCGATCTATATTTAAGTCATGTGAGACGTAACACGAATCGTCGTGTCTTACGCGATTATCCGACTCGCATTCGTGCCATTGCATAAATATTTCTTATACTAAACGTCCCTGATCACATGGCCTACATTCAAAAACAGTCGTAGAAACCAGAAAGAATATAATCATGTGATTTCAACAGACGAAAAATTAGATTATTCTTGCATTCTCGTTCAAGGTGTTAGTAACACTTAGAATAAAATCACATGCTTTTATGATTAAGCATGGCCCATTTCTTTATAAGTAAGCTATATACGAGGCGATAAAGATCACGTGGTTTAATAGAATAAAAATGAATTGTCCTCTTGCGTCATGGAGAATATCACGTTTTTGGATAGTTAAACATTATCTCTCGCTGATCACGTGGTCTAAACTTAAAACTTGTACAGTGAATTAATCACGTGATCCAATGGAAGAAAAACAGATTATTCTCGCACTTCAATTCGTGATCTCGTTATCGATCAAGATGATATCGCATGTTTGATTACCTAATAGAAATGAACAGTCACGTGATTTTAATTGGTGAAACACGAATCATAGTCCTACCCTGGCTGTTTCGTGGCGCAATCATCGATTCAATCACGTGAATAAGTAGTTAAGCACCGTTTGGAGTTGGCAACCAGATATAAAAACCGAAATGGGTGTTATTGCCACCTACGATGCGAGTCACGTGACCGAAGAGACGATGCACCCGCAAAATACTAAAAATATATCGGTATGAATAGTTTTACGGGAGGCAAATTGCGGATAATATCAACCGTATTACCGGAATGAAGAGGAAAGATGGCCGAAACGAGGACACTCTTGAGGAAACAAGTTACACATTTAGGTTGAATGTCAGGATGTGGCATTCCCTTTTTTAGCTGCCAGCGGTCAACCTGGGAGGTGTGGCCCACACGCAACAAGATTACAGAAAGACCTTCCTCTATACCCTCGACTTTATTTTTGTTCTTAGTGAACGTTCGAGTTCTCTTTTGTTGAGTTTACTCATGCCTGTTGCGAATACAATGAAACAATTCCGGTAATAAATCGCTGACAGAAACGGTAGAAAACTCGATCCGCTGTTAGATAAGAATGTAAAAATGTGGCATTTTCTTTTCTAGAACAGGTTCAGCGGCTTTAAATCTCTCAGATTAACTCTGGAAACATGTCAGAGATACCCCTGAATGAAGCAGGAGAGAGATGCCAATGCATAACCTGACCAGTGATCTATATTTAGAAACATTTGACCCCGTGCGCTGCAAAAAAGAACTATCACAAACATTCAACGCATTTCTGCCTGAAGTAAAGGTTTTTATTGCTTCTTTTGTCGTGTGTACAATTTTATATATATATATTTTTTTTCTTAATGTATAGAAATATGATTCGTTTCTGCTTAGTATAAAAGCGTATAAAATATGGCTTTTTAATCTAAGTTTATTATTTATTTTACTTCAAAATATATATATATAAAAACATACCAGCAACATAAAATTATTAAGAAAATTACAATTTTTCTTAAATTCTGCTGTAAAAACATTCAAATCTTGAGTGTTAAAATTATTAAATGTAAATAAGTTTGCTAGAAAATACACAAATATATCATATTAAAAATATAATAAATACAAAAAAATATTAGAATTAACAGAAAATTTAATTACGAAAAAACCGAGAAATATGATCAAAATGAATTAATTTTAACTGAGAAGATTCACAAAATGATCTAATTGAGTGGTGCCCAACTTTTCTATTGGCAAGCCAAATTATGCATAAGGTAGGTAGGCTAAAAATATTTTGTATAATCCATAAACCCTAAAAATAGTTCCATTTTTATCATAATATATGACTGATTTAATTAATGGAACATTTAAAACGAACAAATTTCATCCATAAAGAATTTTCCTTAATATAAATCCCTCTACTTCTACTGTAAAGAATTATTTAAATACAAATAAAATCTATAAAAAGAAACGCTCGAAGGCTAAACAAATATGTTACAAAATGCTAAATTGCTTATATATAAACAGATAGATATAGATATTTCTTGTTTTTATTTTCCTTTATTATTATTATTATTATTATCTGTATCTTAACCAGGCATTGGGTTATCTAGAATCAAAGAAAAAGTAGAATCTAGTTACTTTGTAAGTTACTCAATAATAGAAACAAATTATCCGTGAATAGAAGAAGAATCGCTCTTTTTCATAATAGAAAAAAACCGATGCTTTCTTTTCTATTGTTTAACAAGATCTTTCATTTATTCTGCCTGTAACAAGGTAAAAAGGCTTTTTCGTTTCAAACGAAAAACTTTTTACTAGAGCCTGTTTCTTCTCTTAGAATAAATAAAATAAAAATAAAAACAGGAGACTTGCTTTTCCTTTCTTCCTATATTCGGATAAATGCTATTGTTATTTATTTATTTATTATATTTTATTTCAAAATTTTAAAGTTTTTAAACTAAATTTTTTCCATATTAATAATTAAAAATTAAGATTAAATCGAGATTATGTGACGGGAATCATGAAAGGTACAGTACATTGGCATTTTTAAAAATTCTTAATATTTTATTATATTATTTTTTTAAATGTTAAAATAAGAGTTTGAATGATTTATATTTGGAATTTTTTTTTTTTAATATTTTCGAAAATTTAAATTTGATAAAGTAGTAGAATTAACAGGAATTTCGGTCTGAGTTAAGGGAGAGAAAAAAATTAGGTTTCGAGCGTAAAAATTGCATGAAAAACCTAATAGAACTTTCTGAAAATGCAAAAAAAAAAAAAAATAAGAAAAAATTTATGATATATGAAACGTTCCATTAATAGAAATTCTACTTATACATTCTATACGAAGATTTATAGAATATTGAATTAAAGAAATTCAGTTCACGAAGCATTACTATACAAGGAAAANTAGATGAGTCGCTCAAGCATAACCACCGTTACTCTATTGTTTCAATGGGGAGAGAGAGAGAGAGAGAGAGAAGAGAGATAAAGGAAAATTATTAAATTTGAACGTTTAAAGGGTAGACATTTTATAGATAAGTCTAACTGGGAGGAGGGAGGGTAAGAGAAAAAATGAAAGAAGAATATTGTTTTTATAGATGAAAAACATCGAATTATTGGAGGAAAATATTGGATAGGACAGAAACGACTTATTTAACAAATGTGTGACAAGATATTTAATCACAGGAGCTCTTTTATAGCTATATATAAAATTAAAAAGGGGGAAAATGCAGCTAAACATACGTCATTAGTTAAAAGAAAAGTAAACAAAAATATGGAGGAAGGCATCATTAAACACAAAAAAAGAGGAATTTCTTGTACGGAATTAGTCAAACAGGAATTATTTTCGGAAAATTGAGAAGATTAATCTTCTTATGAATAACAAAAACACGTTTTCTAGAATGATGATCTTACTCAAATATCATAAATTATAATGATTTATAATCTCTGACGTTTCTTTTTTTTTAATTTTGAGAAAATTTAATTTTTAAAGCTCTTCTTTTTTTCTTTCTAAAATCCTTTTTACTTCCTAATTAATTTGCCTTTATTAATTACGGAATTCGTAACCTTAATGGAATTTTGGGCGGAGACACGTGACTGATTATAAGCTCGTGTTTGAGGTTTGTTAAACGTTGATGGTTGGTTCTGTGTGTATAATTTGGGCGGAGCAAATATGCAGATTTTCGATGATTTATTCCGCTTCTATCTATCGTTTTCTGTGGCATTAGACTAATTGAAATATATAAAATTGGGTGGAGATAATGCGGGATACAGAGAAAAAAAGGGGGAGAAAATTCTTGATGTGTGTGTTATAAAAATCTCCATGGAAAAAATTTTTGCAGCGTTAAACAATTTTAACATATTTTTATGACATTAATTATTTCCAAACTTATTTTAATATTCATGATTATTATTTAGCAATAAACACCCTTAAAAAATCTTATAAAAAATTACTGAATCGCTTCTTAAACATTCAAAAAATGTTTTCGTGACATTAAATACTTCAAAACAAAGATTTTTGCGGCATTAAAAATGTTAAAAATATTTTTATATAGCGTTAAATATATCAGAATTATTGAATATCCAAAAAAGTATTTTTTTTAATCCGAGTGGGAATTTTGTGGTATTAAATATTCCAAAATATCGTCTTATGATATTAAAAAGCACTAAAAATTGGATTTTCTAAATGTATTTTTTGATATTAATTGAAAATATATTAAATTTCTCGATGATTTTTAAAGTTTTATTCGTCTTAAAGCAATTTTTGTGTGTGTTATAAACGTCTCTAAATTGTTTTCTCGAGCAAGACATTTTCTAAAATAGTTTTTTGTGATGCAAATTATTCCAAAAACGTTATATATCTTGAGATGTTTATACTTCAAATGCTTCTGAAGACGTGTTACTTCAAAAAACTGTTTTTACAGCTTTAAATAATTCTTATTTGTGCCATTAACTACGTTAAAATATAAATAACACCCCGTATTTTCATTAATATTTAACTGGCCGAAGTTTGGGCGGAGTCGTTAATTTTATATATCAACTCCTGTACGTTTATAAAGTAAAATAAATCACTTCTACTAAATAATTTACTTTTGATTGGCTATAAATTCGGCATTTGTATATTGGAATTTTTTCTTGTTCTACAGCGATTCTGGATTAATTAATTACACTAAGTACGTGGACTCCGCCCAATATACGAACGAACGTGTTAATAATGGTTATTATTAAGCTATTAAATTACCATAAAATCGGGCGGAGCTACTTAATTACCTTGTTTTTTTTCTAGTAGATTGACGTTATTCGATACGGTTCTCATTGTGTAAATACATCACTTATCTGTTAATACATCTATCCTTGGTGGTGTGATGTAGGTGAGATTGGGAAAGAGAGAAGGTTCAAAGTGATAAAACTAGGAGGAAAAAAAACAATAAACAATAGAAGAAGAACGAGTTCACTCGAGAAATATCTTTCTTTTAAATGTCGAAAGGTTACAAACGGGGTGTATGTGTCTGTATCTCGGCGAAGTGCTCAATAAATTGCCTTAAAGTACAACGTGGGTGGGGAGGAAGTTACAATGATAAACGACTACCGCTACCTGGCGTGTCATTGATTTACAGATGTGGAAAATAGAAACGGATAGAATTTTCTACATCTTCGAAATTGTTACTACATCTCTTTTACGTTTTCTTACTTACCAGTGACAAGTAATTAAGAGTTTGGGAACGTTTGTTTTCTTTCCCCCCTTCGTGCGGTAATTGGGTGGACTTTCACGCTATCCAAGATCCTGTTGACAAAAAAAAAAGAAAAGAAAAAAATTTAAAAAAAAAGAAAAGAAAAAAAGAAGATGGTGATACGTAGATAAAGACAATAGATGACAGATAGAAACGTTTGATAGCTTAACGCGGCACGCATTTAACCGAATATTCTCTCGAGTAGTTGCATATTTAATGAGTTTTCGGTCGAATAATTTAAGTAATATGGAAAAGTTCCAGTTGGGATTTTAGGATTTAGTTTTGTTTTCCTTTATTTTTAACGTCCATCTAATAATAATGTAAAAATTTCATAGCCGTATTAATATCTTTTTCGTGTTTTGCCAACTCGGAAAGGCCAGATTAAAACTATATTTATCTCTTAGTCGCATGAAAATAAATGAAAAATGCTGAAAGAGTTACGTAAGGAAAGAGTAAAGCTTTCACTTGGCATCAACATTCGAAGATATAAACAATGTGCGAGAACAAAAAAAAAAAAAAAAATCTTACAAACAATAGAATGAGTTCGTTCAAATTTTCTTTTACGTTTTATACGTAGTAAAAAAAGTGTTTGTTATGTATAATCGTCAAATAATACTTTTATTATTTGAATATTATAAGCCATAAAAAGTAAGTGTTATCAACAATAAAATTTAACAATAAATCATTTGAATTTCTGCATAAGCTAACAGTTTCTTCGTAAGAAATATAATCACATTTATTATAATTTAATGTTAAAATCTGAAGGTAAAAAACATAAAAAATTACTTCAAAGCTAGATAATTATATTATATATTTTAATTTTCGTTAAAGTATTATTTATCATTTAGTGAAAACAAATAAATTTAATAAATAAATTAGAACGAGTAAATTTTTATACATTTTTTTTACTTTAGATAAAAAAATATATCTTAAGCAAATATGCAGATTTTC
>NW_019384989.1:12863-24162 GCF_000671375.1 Centruroides sculpturatus | reverse complement strand
GGTGAAAAAAAATTACCAATTCTTATATTATTTTTAAAAAAAATTACATTTTGTTATTTTCAATCGAATCTTTTAATCGAAATGAAAGAAAAAACAGTTTCATATGTTCGAAAACCAGATTGTAATCCATTAGGCAACATTCCAAAGTCCCCATTCTAGACTTATACAGCCGTGTAAAAGAAATATTAAAAAAAAAAAAAAGACAAGCAACTGTTATCAGTTTCAATTTCGCATTGTATATCACTTTTTTTGTTTTTTTAAATCGATATCAGATTGGGGATATTTATAAATGGCTGTGTACAACACGTCTCTCTGCAGATGAGCGATAACATAGAACGATATAGCGAGTTTGTTTTATCAACGGTTGCACTCGATAAAATACTTCAGACTTTGAAAAAATATATATATGTAATGTAAGAAATCACGATTTTCTCCTAGTTTCGAGTTCTATACTTAATAAGAAATTTATATAAAAAATTCGAAAGTTATCGTATACTTAGTCTATATCTCAGAATTATCATATTATCTTATTAACGCATATTTAATGGAATAGTCTAAATATAACAGTAATTTAATTTTCTGCCAGCGTATAATTATAGAATACTTTAATTTGTTTGCACGGTAGCCAAATTATAAATGTTTACGCTCGTCCAGATTAAAAATTTAGTGAAGAGATGATTAATTTACTAAAGAATATATTTGCATTTTAAAAGATCGCTCGGTTGATAATTGATATGGCGCGTGTTTATGTGTATGGGATTGGCCCGAACACCAAATTCTATTCGCCTTCGCCTGAGGATATGTTACCACAAAGTTTATTCTCCGTCGTTAAGGTTAAGACGGTGGCGACAGGTGGTGCGATATGTCGCGCCCTTCTAAACAGAAGTCGCACGCGTTAAACGTTACGCTAAACACCCGATATGAAGTATTAAGTGTTTGTTAAAATTTTACACAATGTTTCGTAATGTGTCGCAACATTCAACAATCGATTTCTACGTTATTTAAAAAGTTACGTTAAGTTTTGTATGTGAATAATTATCATACATCATAAAATACTACATTAGACTTCGTGTGTTTAATCAATTATATATTTTTAATAATACGTTAGTATAAAATTGATGACATAAGAAACGAACGTTTTAAAGTACATAAAAATTGAGTACAATATATTACTCAATTTTTATGTGCTTTCAAATGTTACGCTACATCTCATATATCATCAATTTCTTTGTTATTAGATCTATTCTTCAGATGTAACGTTACCCATAGAGTTTTGCCTTCAATTTCTGTGCTTTAAAATTTCGTATTTATTCTTAAATACGATTTAATTCTACGTTCTATGAAATGTTATATTATACGTTGTGTTACATTCTTTTAAAAGACTACGTATTGCAAATAACCAGTTCTGCATTCGCTAAAACGTTACGTAATCCTCCATATGTGATCAATTTATATATCATAAACGTCACGACATCGCGTATTATCAATTCTAGTTTTTTCTTAAAATGCTTCTATACAAATCGTATATAATCTTTTACGAATGTTGCTAAAATGTAACTCCATGCTTGTGATAAGTTTATGTTACTTAAAACACTATCCGATCTTTTTTTTAGTGTTTTGTTTAATGCCTCGTGTTTTTACTCATCCACACTACCGAAATTAAACTATTTAAATGTACAGTACAGTATCAGATTCACCAAGCTCTATAAAATTCTCGTAAATCTGATTCGCTTACAGATCTACATTTACACACCAAGTAGTTTATAACAGCATAGCTATTAACCTGTTATTTTTATTTACAGCGGCTCAAATTGTATATATAAATCTCACCCCAGTAGATAAGGCGACAGTTATTGATTAATAAATATCAATAATTTTTATTTAAAATGTATTTATTATTCTAGAGCAACCTTATTTTTTTTCTTGTTTAATTTTTATTTTTCCAGATGGTGGCCACGTGTATGAGATTTTGACGTTTAATATATACTACAGAAAGTCCTTAATAGTTTCTGACGTTCTTTTTTATATAATCTTATAATATATATATATACTTTGTTTTTTTTCGGTTGGAGTGATGATAAACAACGTAACATATAGAAGACAAGTTCATAAAGATTCACAAATCTGTCGTTAGTTATTTATTGATAAGTACAGAGTCGACAATGACAGCCAAATGACAAATATATTACAGCCTGGCAGCTTTCAGTTCTTTATGGAAATGCGGATCTTGTTTCATAAAAGATGATTATTGACAAAAGAGTTTATCCTCTCCCACTCCTTTCGAAGGGGGGAAGGAAGAAGAGAAAAAATCGTTTGAAAAATGACAAGTGGTAGTCGTAGGATCTATAAAATGTAATTTCTTTGAGTGTTCGAGTGCTATAACTTATCACTTAAAATCACTTTTTATTTTCTTGTTTTTTTTATATCGGCTCGAATACACAAGATGTTTTATTTGCTAACTCATTAATTTGATGAAGTTTTGCTCACATAAACGGTATCTTCCAGATGGATTTTTGTATGCTTGTAAATAAAGATGGTAAGGACAGTAGCTAAAGGTAGTGTGGTAAGGGAATTTTGCTGCCATTTAATTAAGGAATCGTGATGTATAATGACAGATGCGTATATTTTTGATGAAGTTTAATAATTAAAAAGCCACCGTCCAATTTTAATTTTTATAAATTATGATATAAAATGACAGATCGACGTTAAGATCTATCAATATTAATATCCGGAAAGATATTTTACCCTGTTTAGTTGTACATAATTTTCACGTGGCTACTTAATCTTCCTCATAAATGCACGTCATTCTATTAAGATTTGATGACATTTAACTATCAGAAAATAGGCCACAATTCTTTTAAATACAGAGAATAATCTTAAACAAGAAGGTATTGTGAAAACAAGAAAAATATGAAGTAGCGAGTGCTCTTGAGAATCTTCCAATGGCGACGTGTCGGGGTGAACCTCAAAGTAAAGACGTGGTCAGAACTACACGGGACGACAATGCAGCTATTGATAATGGATCCTATCCGGACACTTGTGAGCGTGCATGAATGAAGAGACTTAAAGATGGAGCAGTCATTCATAACTTGCACAGGGCCCTGTGAACCTGGCCCATTGGGCTAAACCAACTTCCTGAGCATGTTATCCTGAAAAGAGTGGGACGGGTGTATTTTGTAGCACGCGGGAAACGTTTCTTCTTTTTTTTTTGAGTGACCAACCAAGTGAGGTTTTGTTGTTGTTCACAGAAAAGAAACCTGCCTTTCAGAGTATTCTCTTGGGCCTTCTATCTAAATTGTTTCTTCAGTCGCAGTGTCAAGTTGAATGGTGACAACAGACGCTGGATTAAACCTCCTTTTCTTTAATCTATTATAGTCTGTTTACACTTTGATTTTTACGCCGATATTCCATTATTTTCATTCACTAGCAAACTTTTTCCTTCTCTTGAAGAAATAATTGATGAAAAAAATCAATGCACAATTTTTAACAAGACGTTTTCTTCTTCCTTCTAACTACATCCTTGAAACAATTCACTTAAAAAAAAAAAAGAGAGAGAGAGAGAGAGAGAGAGAGAGAGAAAGAAAGAAAGAAATTCATATTGAGAGTTTTATTATATTTATCAAATTAAAGCATTTCTGACATTTACTTTAAATCAAAATTATCAGTAAAATTCGAAATAGCGAGATAGAAGAGTAATACTTTGAAACACGCACAATAACGAAAAAAAAAAGAGAAAGAATTTTTCAATAAAGAGTAGAAAGAGGCGCTCAGTAAATTCTATATTAGCCATTCCGTGTCAATAAACTCCGCCCAAAGTCTTTAAACACGTGAGTAGTCAATGAAAATGTCACTAAACCCCGCCCAATTTAGTAACTTCATGAAAGTTTTATTCTTCGTCGACACGAAATTTTGTGTATGATAATGTTTTACGTTTCTTTTCCTTCTGAATACATAAATAATATATGGTATAAATTTTATCTCTGTTAAATATTTGCTCTATATATTCTATTTTTTGTGGTTTTAACAAATATTCCAAAACATTTAAAAATTTACGAGTATAAAGCTACGTTAAAAGTAATCGATAAAATCACAGAAATTGGCAAAGGAATATCTTTTCTGGTTTTCATTTTAAGTAATCGAAACTTATGCCAACGAAATATACAGTGTGTTTGTGTGTGTTTTTACAACACCCCAATAGAGAATAGACTCAATTGTTTTATAAATTTAAATATTGAAACTAGGTTCTAACAATAAAGCATGCTGACGATATCCATATTTTTAAAATTTTACGAAGCAAACCACAGCGCTCATAAAGACATTTTAATGGTAAACAGCGACTAGGATAAACTTTATATAAATATTTTATATTTATCTTTCGGTTAAAGAATAGAAAATAAATACATATAAACAAATACAACAGTATAAAATAAATCTATACAATTAACATCATTATCTTGTCAAAAATCCGCGACGTTAATATATACGAGTGGCAGTGTTAATATGATAAATTTAATCACCGAAAGCGTCCTTAATAGGTGACATTTATTCGTTTGGCAGCTACAAAAAACAGAAGTAAAAATATATACAGGAAAAATACAATAAAATATAGGCTAAACGGCTATATATAATCTGGTCTTAATCTGTTTTTAGAACCTTTTAAAGCGCATTACCATAATTTTTAAAGTGCATCATCATAAATTTTCGGAGTTTTAACTCTAAAAAAAAGAACAAAAATATTCTTAAAATTTCTGAAGTATTGTACAAATTTAGGATAAAGGTATAATTTTTAATAACTCTTATTGCAATTTTTTAAAGCATGCCAATAAAATTTAATATTATTATTATTTTTTTTTTTGAGGCACCCCTTTATAAGAAATTAGAGATCTATTCAAAAATGATCGATTTAATGGCAAAAATCGATTGCTGCAAGTCCACATATCTGTTATTATTGGTCAGATTTCATTGCTGTAACCGAAACTAACATTTGTACTAATCATAAATCGCTTTCAGAAAATGGATAGAAAATAAAGAAATAAATTTACCACTTCCAAGAAAAAATTTAAAAAAAAATAACAAATAATAATAATAACAATAAAACTCCTTTTATATTTTATACAAACAAAAATAATAATAGTTTAAAAAAAAATTTAATTTAAAACCAGTTTATTGACATAAATTACTAGCTTAGCGAACAATAACATAAACTACTTTCCTTAAGTGATATAAATATATGACATACCACTACGATGATTACCTTTTAAAACCATAACGATCGAGCAAGTTCCCCCGAAGCTGATTTTAAACAAGGCGATTACAACGTGAAAGTAGACGACTCTTTTAAAATTGATAACAGTCTTCGAGTAATGAATGCCAGAAAAACGTGCTCTTTACTAATTGACATGCTATGACGATCTACCTTGTGATTCTGACATTTTTATCTTGATCTATCATGTATTTTTTTTTTGTTACTTATTTTTTTCTTTCTTCTGGTTTTCGGGGAAGTCAAATAAAAACGATGGTTGTTAAAGAAAATGACAGATAATAAATCTAACATTAACTCAACACTGTTGAAGAACAAGGATACGAAACTTGCAGAGGTCACATACAGGGAATGGTATGAGTGTACCGTTATTTTGTTTCGTACAAAAATCGAGGTCATGTGTCGACCTAGTTCGATACTTTATTATACAGAAAACATTTTCCCCTGGCCACATGTCACTCGATGGTGAGGTCTGACCGACCGGACTGTGGATATAAAAAATTCATCAATTTTTCACACCGAGTCGTATCTAGATCCTAAACGACGTTCGATTTCTTCTATAAGAAAAAAAAATATATATATATATATCATAGTGGGGTGGTTATAGAGAGCGTGACTTGCTTTAATAGATTATTATATATTTGTATGAAATGAATTTGTTTATTTTTTATGAAGATAATATAAATTTACCTTCTAAATAATATTATTAATTTTAATAGACGTAGCTTGGCCTCTTCAAAGATACCGAGATTGGGCGGAGAAGGTGGAAACAAGGTCGCTTGGAGGTTACGGGAGGCCGGATGAAACGATACGTATCCGCCTTGTTTATTAGCTTCTTCTATGGCTTTTAAGGTTAGCTTCTTCTTATATCATCAATAAAATAGCTTTTTACAAAAGTAAACAGGAATATTTGATTCAGAAAAAACCACTATCAGAATGTTTGAATCCTTATAGGGGTAATGTTCCAAGCTGAAAAGAAAAAAAAAATCCGTTTATAAAGCGATCCGGAAAGTTTCTAAGATCTAATATACACTGTATCATCAACTTACATATATATAGAGGTAAGTTTTAATGCTTTCTGATAGGATAGACATATTTATTTTCGAAAATTTATCAAGAAAAGCATCTTGTTTTAATAAGGTGTGAGCAATGCAAATTTTATGATGAGCTGTGAAGTTGTTACTCTATTAATTATTATTTAAGCTAAGTAAAAAAGTGCATTACTGTTTTAAAATGTATTCGGAAAGAATATAAGTGATTTTATTTCTGTTCTGATAGTAATCCTTGATATAATAAAATTTCAAGTGCAGGTGTCTGATAAGAGGTGCAACAATAGGGACTCATTAGCCTATTCTTCAAAACTAACAATCTACAAATTCACCTGTAAAATGCCAATCTATTCACCGAACACGAAAGCATTTCTCGCTATTATGAGTTTTAAAATAAACTTATTTCCAATGTTATATCGTAAATCTTGACCCAGTTTTATTAACATTAGTAAGGATAATCATCCAAGCGAACAAACATTGCAGAAGCATGTTACTACAGAGATCGGATCGAGACTTGTCAGGCAGTGTCATAATTGCTAACGAGCTGAATAATGATAGTGTCTCGTTTTTCTTTTTCTTTTCTCAGTAAAAAGAAAGAGAAAAAAAAATTTAACTCTGCTGTAACAAACTACTTTCTTTATATCATTAATCAGACTAAAAACAGAAAGTTGGCATTTTTACTCGCAGCCATTGTTTAATTTTAAGACTATCGATTGTCCTTTGGGATGATAAAACGTGTTGATGGGCGATCCCACCTTTTGAATCTTGCACGAGACAACTCGTTATGCAGCTTGTGGAAATATTACGTAAACTAAATCATTATGCATCTCTGAAGCTATCTTACATAAACCCACTTGTGATTACTCTCCAACTTGTTATGCAACTTACGATAATCTCACAGACTCAACTTGTTACATATTTTAACCATCTGACGTAAACAATTCGTTATGTATCTTTATGGTTATCTCACACAAGCGATCTTGTTATTATGCATACGTGAGACTATCTCATATATGCCAAACTCGTGTATGTACTTTTTATGGTATTCTCATACGAGTTGAATCTTCATGCAACTTGTGGCTTTCTCACATAATCTAACTCATTATACATCTTTCGGATCTCGCATAAGCCATCTTGTTACGCATTTTTTTCTGCGGTGGTATCGTACTACAAATCATTGGAGTAACTCTAACAAAAACATGAATATTCAAGATTCATTAACGAGCCAGAAAAAATCTCGTCACGTTGCATTTCTAAATACAAACCGAGGAAAGAAGTTTACACAAAATGATGTATTTAAACTTGATTTTTATGGTGTTTCGTTAGTGATGCCGGAGAGCAGGGGGAGAAAAAAAAGGAAAAAAAGAAACAGCAGCATCCACTTGTCGAGTGGTCGTATAAAGGAAGAAAAAAACGGCGGAGAGAAGCGAGTAGGCTAGTACATAAAGTGAATTTAGTGTTTAATGATTTTTACAATCTTTCAGATCTCCATTCTTTCACCTCTTCGCTACGCGCCTCGACGAAACAATCCAATCAATAATCCAGAAACAACACATCCCCAAGGAACGTACCAGCTGATCTGAAAAAGTCGTCAAAAGATGGAGCTCCGTCATCGTCATTTGAAAACTGAACTTGTTTCTCCGTTACTTAGCAACAACCAATCGTACCTACTCACTCAACCGAATAGACCAATAAGATGGCATCAAACCGTTTAGCTTTGTAGCGACGGGGAGATCTTACTAACCCGTGTCGAACTTTGAGACGAAATTATTCCATCCTTATCTAAATATTATTCAATTTGTTTCAACGTATGGATTAAATAATTGATTTCGCCGAGGTTTTCGACTTAAATCCGGATTACGGTTTTGTTTGAAATTGGTAAGGTGTGACGTACCGATGACGTCCGAGTCTAAATTCTCCCAACTTCGATGCTGATCGGTGATCGGCCATGTTTGAATCGTTCCGCAGATCAAACGATCAAAAATCGTTGTTTTTCTAGTTAATTCCCAAGGATTTTAGTGATCTATCAACGGGTGAATATCGTTAACAAATGCACATTGGATAAATGCCGCCTTTCGCCCATCAAAACAGTCGATCTAGACTATAATGTGACCAACCTATTTCCAAGTCGTATAGTCTGACTAAGAAAAGGATATTTAGTAATTGTTTTTCCACTAAAGTAAGTACCACGATTTTATTATTCCATACGTTAAAAAGCGTAAATAACTTCCCTGTCGTTTACCTATCTCGTATAACAAGTCATAAGGCGATATGAAGATGTTTACGATGATTCCTTTACGTCAACCAATCCTATTCTTTGTCCGCCATTTTCGGTAATTTCAGTTTAGATTCGACTCGAAATTGCTTTCTCGTTCCGATTTCGGAATCTCTTTAGCTTTCTTCGTTAAGAAAACGTTCTACAGCTTTTCTATCTTTAACGCCGTTTCGTGGTTTACGAATGTCACGTGGCGAAAACGATTATTTTTCGACATTTAAATTTTAAATGTCGAAAAATAATCGTTTTCACCACGTGACATTGGAAAACCACGAAACGGCGTTAAAGATAGAAAAGTTATAGAACGTTTTCCGGTTAAGTTTGGCATCAACACACTTTCCCTTTAATTTTAAACTCCCCGAATGGTTTGGACGTTAAAAAACTGCTACTTATGTAATTACACGTTGAAAAACAAAAGGAAAAAAATTGCAAGGTTTCTACAGATTATCATCTAAGTAGGTTTATATGTCACTCAAATTGGTAAAGATTCATATACATATGGGGTTTTACATGAGATTTTTGCTTTTGAAAGTAAATGTGTGTTTGATTTAAACGTTCCTTATCAATTAAACTGTCTATCCATTGATAATATCGTTAATTTATATATAAAATTGTATTGAAAATTTTTAAAAATTCCAGAAACATGTGTGCATGTTTGTATGTGTCATAATGATTAAGCAAAAATATAAGTTTAACTTGTTTTAAATCCTATTAAATTACATAAATATATAGTACACTTCTATATATGTATTTTACACTAAAAAGAAAAATATATGTACCAAATATATATTTTTTAAAAATCTGAAACAGATTCTGTTTGGAGTGTAAACATTTTGAGTTTGAAATTTCCAAGACTTAAAAATAGAGAAATTTCTACTGTATAAACTAATTTTAAACTAATTACTCTAATCTTTCTTTCAATGTGGAATTTTAAAAGTATTTTTAGATATTTGAATGATTATGCAAATAAAAAAAAATAATAATAAGTATGCATAAATTATTTTTAATCATTTAATTGAAAATGAAATATTGTAAATATCTGTGGTATTTAAATAGAATCTTAGATTCATAACAAATTATAATGGACAGTAGGTTTATATATCATTTAAAGTGATAAAGATTCTCATAAGCTATTCTTGGTTTTCGAGATTTATTATGCTTATAAAAAATCCAGTTTTGACGTTTAATGATTATCATGTTTAGAATAATAATTTTCGAGCCATCAATGAATGATCCTCAGAAAAACTTGTTTGATAATTTATGCCTGTTGCAAAATAAATATTTTTATTTTAGTTCAGAGTGAATTTTGACATCATTGTAATGTCAGAGTTGTATTCCAGTACTTTCACTTTTTAATGATATTTATGAAGTCTTCAATATTAATTTATCTTTAGTTTTTTCCCCCTCTTTACATTTAGTAGGATTCACTTATGGGGGAAAAAAGGGAGATAATTAGAATGACTGTCTCGTGATTAAGCATGATTAAGTCTGAACAAATTTTTTTTTACTTTTATTTTTTTTAGAATGTTTAAGCTTCATTTAAATTGTATTGAATTGAATTATTTATTAAATCCAGATTTTTATTTGTTTATTTAATTCTCTCATTATTTGAGAATTTTATGGAAACTTTAAATTGAATTTTATATATTTAGAGGAAAAAATTCTATTTTTGTTTATTTTGCTTTCTTAATGTAATGAGTTTGCATCAGATAATTTTAAAGTTTTTTTTTGTTTTCAGTTACATAAATAAAATACTTTTAAAAAATTGCAGAGTATTCGTGTTGAAATATTATTAATAAAAATATTAGAAAATGATAATTTCTGATAAATTCTGAAATTTTCTATGAAGCAGAATATTTGTCAATAATAATATTCCAAAATACCATATTAGTTTTGGTTTAGTAAGAAAAAAAACTACAAAATGTAAGTAAGTATTTATTTCACAAGTGAAGGTCAGAAACTTTTAAGATGGGATAAAATAATTAAAATTTTTAACTAAATTTGTTTTTCAAACACGCTTAAATATTTGAAAATTACTATCATTTTAAAATAGGAGCTGTATGTATATGTATACATAAGCACGTGTACTGTACTTGTGTATACAAAAATGCATTATATATAATGTTATATTTTGAAATGAATTTCTGTGTTTATAAGGTTTAATAACCTGTTGATGTGTTGAAAAAGTTTTCAAATATAGGGGAAAAAAATGTTTTGAAAATCTAAAAGCCACAGATTTGAATAATTATGTTATAACTTAATCATATGTGTTTGTCTGCTTTATTTTTATGAATATTTTTAGAATAAAGAAGTAAAATAAAATACTGTAACAATTTTTATTTTTTCATTATATCATTAAATGAAGGTGGTATTGTATATTTTTGTAGAATTTAATTTACATATATACATTACAAACTCATTTATATGTAAGTTTTTATTTATTTAAATAATACTAAATGCGGTTTTAATGGAATACTTTATTATGATTATTTTTATAAAACATAATGATGTTATTACTATTAAATTTTAAAGTATTTTGCTGCCAAATAGTTGTTGTTATTTTTTACTACATATGCAAATATTTATATATATATATATATATATATATATTCAGAATTAAAATGATAAATATATTTTAATCTTAACATATTTCGTTAAGTTCAATTCTTCAAATATACAGCAGAGATGCCAACTGGGAAAAGGGCTATCAGTAGT
>NW_019384989.1:0-12260 GCF_000671375.1 Centruroides sculpturatus | reverse complement strand
GGTTTCTATAGTAGTAGTACAATATTTATATATATATATATATATATATATTTTACATTATATTTCTTACATTTTTCCTTGATAAATTGAAATATTTCTATTATTAACTTCAGTTACTTAGCATTAAAAAATTTAAGTAATAAAAAAAACATAAATATAAATAATGATATATATATATATACTGTACATAGTGCTTTAAATTATTTGTTTATTTTTTCAAGATTGATTGTTTTGATATACAATAATTGAACTAGTTATTAAACTTATTAAGTTGTAAAGCAGGTTTTTTTGAGTAATTAATTAAGTATTTAATTAATGGGTGTATAATTTCTTTATATTTTTATAGTTTAGCATACTTCTACAATTACATAACTGTATTTTTCATTATTTTTTTCTCCTTACAGGGATGTGTTGTCATGTGATGAGCTTATCTCAGGATTAAATAGTTTTATCTAGGAATAATCAGACTTACGGATTGCCACTTTTTTTTGTTGTTTTCTGTTTCGGTAAAATGTCGTCGATGCTGTAGACTGTGGTCAATGTTGATTTTCAATATGTGTTTATTAAGAACTGGACCTCAAATAGGGAACAGCCATGAAGGAATGTGAAATACGCAGCTGTGTTTGTGATAATGCAGTTCCAAGAAGCAATGCCATCATGGCCAGTCAAGTGCATGCAAATCCTGTGTATGTTAAATGGTTTTTGGATGCTATTAGAAAAATTAAACATCAAAAACAAAGACCATCACTTGACAGAATATGCAATGCAGTACGTCAGTGTCATAAAGTTACCAAGGATTTACTTGTGGAGCAGCTTGAATTGGCTGTATCTGATGGTGCAATCCTTAAGGTAAGATTATAATTTTAAGCACTGTTTATTTATTTCTGTTTTAGAATTATTTTGTTTTAGTTGTTTTATTCAATGTCTGTTTATTTCCTCTTTGGTGTCAAGATACATTGTGTTTAATGATACTAGAAGCTATTTCCATTTACAACAATATTGATCATTCATAGCTATGATAAGTGCATAATTATATCAATTTAAGAATTATTTTTAGGAAGCAATAATTCCAAGGTTATTAATTATTGATTAAGCTATCAAGTAATCAATAATTTTTTTTTTCTTTTTTCCATTGCCTCATGGCAACTCTTTTCATAAATAATTATTTAAAGTTTCAGTTTCTGGAAAATGAATTATTTTAATATGAAAGAATTATGCATTATCAGAATAATGAATATAAAATGTGAATTAATTTAAAAATTTAATGAATATAAAAAATTATAATGTAATTAATTTTGATATCAATTATTTAGAACTGAAAATTTTATCGTATTGCTACAACATAAATGTCGTCTTCTTTTTATTTTTATTTTGTTGTTCTATTTTTTCAGAATAGTTATTACAGGAATTAGTAACAATTAAATTATACAAAAACTATAATTGATTGATTTTTTTTTAATACTAATTAGTAAATAAATTATTACATTAAAAACAAAATTATTACTAATTTTTTTAATGTTTGGGAAATGTATTGATTACTTTCTTTTGTTGTGTTTTTACTATAAATATATATAGAATATTTATCGGAAATTAAAATTACAATACAATAAATGCAGATAATGTGTGTCATAGTTATCAATTACAAAGCGCAGTTTGATTTAGTATCAAGCATGTAATGATTCATTATTATTAAATATAAGTTGATTGCATGTTTAGCCAGTAAAACAGCTTTTATTTTTATGTAAATATACACAAGGTTAATTTTAAATTGCACTCAAGTATTGTATTGATAATTGATTAATAGAGATATAAAAATATAATTACAGGAAAGTGAGATGTTATCAGACTATATACATATTTTATTATTTATTTATTTATTTGTACTATAATAGTAAAGTTTCATTATTAGAAATTTATATATATACATTATTAAAATAATGATTTACTTGCATTACTTTATTTAATATTTAAAATTTTATGCCATTAGAAACATGTTTTAAAGAAAGTACTTTATTTTTAAATCAATTTTAAATGAATTTTATCTTTGAATTCATTAACCAATATGCGTTCTAGAATATTTGTCTTGTTATATTTTCATCAGCAATTATATTACAATAAAAGAAAAAAGAAATTAATTTTCTAAACATTTCTTATAAAATAAAAAAATGTTATCTATAATCCTATTTTAATAATTCAATTAAAAATAGAAATAAAATTTAATAGATCTTAAATATTTTCCTTGCCAATTCTGTCAATATATTAAAAAAAAAATCCTGAAATAGGTTTTCAACAAGGGAATGTGTTCCTACAAAGACCCCACTCGGATGTCCGAGCTGAAAAGCCGCACTGTTAAAGTGACAAGGAATACAGATGTGTTCAAGTTGTTTCAGAAAGCTGTAAGAGAGCTTGGTGAATCCGGTGGATCTACTTTGCGTTCAATAGAAAAATATATAAAACAAACCCACAATCTTCAGATAGCATCAGGTGTAGACTTCACTAAACAACTCCAAATAGCTGCCAAGAAAGCTATTGCCAGTGGTCATTTAATTCAGGATGGTCGCTGGTATAGGTGCAATAAAAAAGGTGCAAATTTTATTGGAGAAAATTCAGAAAATGGGCAGAAATGTAAAACAGAATCTAATAACACACAGTCCTGTAGTGGAAATAGAGCAACTTCTAATTTTTTGCATCATAAGGTAAGTAAGATGATCAAAAAAGAAAAAAATAATCATTTAATATCTAATCATAAAATAATAAACATGCATGTGCCAGAATAAATTTAAAAATTTTTCAACTAATTAATAATTCTCTCTAGTTAAAAATATTTTAACAATTAAAATATTAATTTTAAGCTTATTATTCAAAAAGAAAGAATTAAATTCAGTTGGATTTTAAATAAGTTAAAAAATGAAAATATTTTGTTTGTATATCATTGTCATTCCACAAGCATTAACCTACAGATGGTTAACTCTAAACTGATGTCATCAATAAAGCCGGTAGAGGAATCAAACAAAAATCAAGCAAGGAGATTTTAATTAATAATTTTCAATATTTTTTTTATGTGTTTATAAATGAGAAAGTGAATAAATTTACAGTTTGATTTGTTTATAATTTATCATTTGAATAATAAATGAGCATTTCTTTTCTACAAAATTTAATTAAGTTAAATTCAAATAAAATTCCTTAAATCTATATTTATATATATATTTTTTATTCTATACATAAAAAATGGAGTATGTATATGATATATCTACCTTGTATAAATATATTTATATATTGATTGTTTCTTGGGACAAAGAAATAGACTGAATATGAAATGAGATGATTTTTTTCTACTAAATAAAAAAAAAATCAGTAAAAATTTTATGAAATATTACAGAAATACATCAGATTTGATATAAATTTTACAATCTTTATTTGAGTCAGGTTTGTGAATACATAATTTAGGCAAGACCCATAATTTTTCACTGACAAAAATGAATGATGGTTTTTAAAGTAATCTCTGAATTTTTGCTTAGAAGTTAGAGCGATTACTATCATATAAAGGTGCAAAGAACTCAAACACATTAATTTCCAGTTTATCACATAGTAGTTCCTTTTATTATTTTAAAGAGAATCCCAGTTAATCATTTAAATTTTACTGAGGTTGTCATTTTAATGCCATTTTAACAACCAGGCAACATGCTCTTCCAAAAATTAATAATTTGAGGATGGTAGACATAATATATTTATCCAGCTGAGTAGATAATTTGCATTAGTTGCAATTATAATTTATAGAGAGTCTGTTTGTATATATATAAATATAATTTTAATGAACTTAAAAATGTTAACTTTGCAACTAATTTTTTTCTTTTTTAAATTAGGTGGCAAAATTAAAAATTAATTAGTTAATTAAATAAAGTCAGAAAAGTTACATATAGCATTTTTAAAAAGAAATAATATGTATATGTTTATATACATATATAATTATTTAATTTTTTTTGAATAAATAAATATTCATAGACTTGAAATAGGCTGAGAGTAATAAAAGTAGAAATAATTTGATGTTATTGGAAATGATGCAGTTTGGCATGAATGAAGTGGAGCCATTAAAAGGAGCCATTAGTTTTTTTCCTTTAAAATTTTTTTTTTGNTTTTTCACACCGAGTCGTATCTAGATCCTAAACGACGTTCGATTTCTTCTATAAGAAAAAAAAAATATATATATATATCATAGTGGGGTGGTTATAGAGAGCGTGACTTGCTTTAATAGATTATTATATATTTGTATGAAATGAATTTGTTTATTTTTTATGAAGATAATATAAATTTACCTTCTAAATAATATTATTAATTTTAATAGACGGAGCTTGGCCTCTTCAAAGATACCGAGATTGGGCGGAGAAGGTGGAAACAAGGTCGCTTGGAGGTTACGGGAGGCCGGATGAAACGATACGTATCCGCCTTGTTTATTAGCTTCTTCTATGGCTTTTAAGGTTAGCTTCTTCTTATATCATCAATAAAATAGCTTTTTACAAAAGTAAACAGGAATATTTGATTCAGAAAAAACCACTATCAGAATGTTTGAATCCTTATAGGGGTAATGTTCCAAGCTGAAAAGAAAAAAAAAATCCGTTTATAAAGCGATCCGGAAAGTTTCTAAGATCTAATATACACTGTATCATCAACTTACATATATATAGAGGTAAGTTTTAATGCTTTCTGATAGGATAGACATATTTATTTTCGAAAATTTATCAAGAAAAGCATCTTGTTTTAATAAGGTGTGAGCAATGCAAATTTTATGATGAGCTGTGAAGTTGTTACTCTATTAATTATTATTTAAGCTAAGTAAAAAAGTGCATTACTGTTTTAAAATGTATTCGGAAAGAATATAAGTGATTTTATTTCTGTTCTGATAGTAATCCTTGATATAATAAAATTTCAAGTGCAGGTGTCTGATAAGAGGTGCAACAATAGGGACTCATTAGCCTATTCTTCAAAACTAACAATCTACAAATTCACCTGTAAAATGCCAATCTATTCACCGAACACGAAAGCATTTCTCGCTATTATGAGTTTTAAAATAAACTTATTTCCAATGTTATATCGTAAATCTTGACCCAGTTTTATTAACATTAGTAAGGATAATCATCCAAGCGAACAAACATTGCAGAAGCATGTTACTACAGAGATCGGATCGAGACTTGTCAGGCAGTGTCATAATTGCTAACGAGCTGAATAATGATAGTGTCTCGTTTTTCTTTTTCTTTTCTCAGTAAAAAGAAAGAGAAAAAAAAATTTAACTCTGCTGTAACAAACTACTTTCTTTATATCATTAATCAGACTAAAAACAGAAAGTTGGCATTTTTACTCGCAGCCATTGTTTAATTTTAAGACTATCGATTGTCCTTTGGGATGATAAAACGTGTTGATGGGCGATCCCACCTTTTGAATCTTGCACGAGACAACTCGTTATGCAGCTTGTGGAAATATTACGTAAACTAAATCATTATGCATCTCTGAAGCTATCTTACATAAACCCACTTGTGATTACTCTCCAACTTGTTATGCAACTTACGATAATCTCACAGACTCAACTTGTTACATATTTTAACCATCTGACGTAAACAATTCGTTATGTATCTTTATGGTTATCTCACACAAGCGATCTTGTTATTATGCATACGTGAGACTATCTCATATATGCCAAACTCGTGTATGTACTTTTTATGGTATTCTCATACGAGTTGAATCTTCATGCAACTTGTGGCTTTCTCACATAATCTAACTCATTATACATCTTTCGGATCTCGCATAAGCCATCTTGTTACGCATTTTTTTCTGCGGTGGTATCGTACTACAAATCATTGGAGTAACTCTAACAAAAACATGAATATTCAAGATTCATTAACGAGCCAGAAAAAATCTCGTCACGTTGCATTTCTAAATACAAACCGAGGAAAGAAGTTTACACAAAATGATGTATTTAAACTTGATTTTTATGGTGTTTCGTTAGTGATGCCGGAGAGCAGGGGGAGAAAAAAAAGGAAAAAAAGAAACAGCAGCATCCACTTGTCGAGTGGTCGTATAAAGGAAGAAAAAAACGGCGGAGAGAAGCGAGTAGGCTAGTACATAAAGTGAATTTAGTGTTTAATGATTTTTACAATCTTTCAGATCTCCATTCTTTCACCTCTTCGCTACGCGCCTCGACGAAACAATCCAATCAATAATCCAGAAACAACACATCCCCAAGGAACGTACCAGCTGATCTGAAAAAGTCGTCAAAAGATGGAGCTCCGTCATCGTCATTTGAAAACTGAACTTGTTTCTCCGTTACTTAGCAACAACCAATCGTACCTACTCACTCAACCGAATAGACCAATAAGATGGCATCAAACCGTTTAGCTTTGTAGCGACGGGGAGATCTTACTAACCCGTGTCGAACTTTGAGACGAAATTATTCCATCCTTATCTAAATATTATTCAATTTGTTTCAACGTATGGATTAAATAATTGATTTCGCCGAGGTTTTCGACTTAAATCCGGATTACGGTTTTGTTTGAAATTGGTAAGGTGTGACGTACCGATGACGTCCGAGTCTAAATTCTCCCAACTTCGATGCTGATCGGTGATCGGCCATGTTTGAATCGTTCCGCAGATCAAACGATCAAAAATCGTTGTTTTTCTAGTTAATTCCCAAGGATTTTAGTGATCTATCAACGGGTGAATATCGTTAACAAATGCACATTGGATAAATGCCGCCTTTCGCCCATCAAAACAGTCGATCTAGACTATAATGTGACCAACCTATTTCCAAGTCGTATAGTCTGACTAAGAAAAGGATATTTAGTAATTGTTTTTCCACTAAAGTAAGTACCACGATTTTATTATTCCATACGTTAAAAAGCGTAAATAACTTCCCTGTCGTTTACCTATCTCGTATAACAAGTCATAAGGCGATATGAAGATGTTTACGATGATTCCTTTACGTCAACCAATCCTATTCTTTGTCCGCCATTTTCGGTAATTTCAGTTTAGATTCGACTCGAAATTGCTTTCTCGTTCCGATTTCGGAATCTCTTTAGCTTTCTTCGTTAAGAAAACGTTCTACAGCTTTTCTATCTTTAACGCCGTTTCGTGGTTTACGAATGTCACGTGGCGAAAACGATTATTTTTCGACATTTAAATTTTAAATGTCGAAAAATAATCGTTTTCACCACGTGACATTGGAAAACCACGAAACGGCGTTAAAGATAGAAAAGTTATAGAACGTTTTCCGGTTAAGTTTGGCATCAACACACTTTCCCTTTAATTTTAAACTCCCCGAATGGTTTGGACGTTAAAAAACTGCTACTTATGTAATTACACGTTGAAAAACAAAAGGAAAAAAATTGCAAGGTTTCTACAGATTATCATCTAAGTAGGTTTATATGTCACTCAAATTGGTAAAGATTCATATACATATGGGGTTTTACATGAGATTTTTGCTTTTGAAAGTAAATGTGTGTTTGATTTAAACGTTCCTTATCAATTAAACTGTCTATCCATTGATAATATCGTTAATTTATATATAAAATTGTATTGAAAATTTTTAAAAATTCCAGAAACATGTGTGCATGTTTGTATGTGTCATAATGATTAAGCAAAAATATAAGTTTAACTTGTTTTAAATCCTATTAAATTACATAAATATATAGTACACTTCTATATATGTATTTTACACTAAAAAGAAAAATATATGTACCAAATATATATTTTTTAAAAATCTGAAACAGATTCTGTTTGGAGTGTAAACATTTTGAGTTTGAAATTTCCAAGACTTAAAAATAGAGAAATTTCTACTGTATAAACTAATTTTAAACTAATTACTCTAATCTTTCTTTCAATGTGGAATTTTAAAAGTATTTTTAGATATTTGAATGATTATGCAAATAAAAAAAAATAATAATAAGTATGCATAAATTATTTTTAATCATTTAATTGAAAATGAAATATTGTAAATATCTGTGGTATTTAAATAGAATCTTAGATTCATAACAAATTATAATGGACAGTAGGTTTATATATCATTTAAAGTGATAAAGATTCTCATAAGCTATTCTTGGTTTTCGAGATTTATTATGCTTATAAAAAATCCAGTTTTGACGTTTAATGATTATCATGTTTAGAATAATAATTTTCGAGCCATCAATGAATGATCCTCAGAAAAACTTGTTTGATAATTTATGCCTGTTGCAAAATAAATATTTTTATTTTAGTTCAGAGTGAATTTTGACATCATTGTAATGTCAGAGTTGTATTCCAGTACTTTCACTTTTTAATGATATTTATGAAGTCTTCAATATTAATTTATCTTTAGTTTTTTCCCCCTCTTTACATTTAGTAGGATTCACTTATGGGGGAAAAAAGGGAGATAATTAGAATGACTGTCTCGTGATTAAGCATGATTAAGTCTGAACAAATTTTTTTTTACTTTTATTTTTTTTAGAATGTTTAAGCTTCATTTAAATTGTATTGAATTGAATTATTTATTAAATCCAGATTTTTATTTGTTTATTTAATTCTCTCATTATTTGAGAATTTTATGGAAACTTTAAATTGAATTTTATATATTTAGAGGAAAAAATTCTATTTTTGTTTATTTTGCTTTCTTAATGTAATGAGTTTGCATCAGATAATTTTAAAGTTTTTTTTTGTTTTCAGTTACATAAATAAAATACTTTTAAAAAATTGCAGAGTATTCGTGTTGAAATATTATTAATAAAAATATTAGAAAATGATAATTTCTGATAAATTCTGAAATTTTCTATGAAGCAGAATATTTGTCAATAATAATATTCCAAAATACCATATTAGTTTTGGTTTAGTAAGAAAAAAAACTACAAAATGTAAGTAAGTATTTATTTCACAAGTGAAGGTCAGAAACTTTTAAGATGGGATAAAATAATTAAAATTTTTAACTAAATTTGTTTTTCAAACACGCTTAAATATTTGAAAATTACTATCATTTTAAAATAGGAGCTGTATGTATATGTATACATAAGCACGTGTACTGTACTTGTGTATACAAAAATGCATTATATATAATGTTATATTTTGAAATGAATTTCTGTGTTTATAAGGTTTAATAACCTGTTGATGTGTTGAAAAAGTTTTCAAATATAGGGGAAAAAAATGTTTTGAAAATCTAAAAGCCACAGATTTGAATAATTATGTTATAACTTAATCATATGTGTTTGTCTGCTTTATTTTTATGAATATTTTTAGAATAAAGAAGTAAAATAAAATACTGTAACAATTTTTATTTTTTCATTATATCATTAAATGAAGGTGGTATTGTATATTTTTGTAGAATTTAATTTACATATATACATTACAAACTCATTTATATGTAAGTTTTTATTTATTTAAATAATACTAAATGCGGTTTTAATGGAATACTTTATTATGATTATTTTTATAAAACATAATGATGTTATTACTATTAAATTTTAAAGTATTTTGCTGCCAAATAGTTGTTGTTATTTTTTACTACATANTGTATGTATATATATATATATATATATATATTTTACATTATATTTCTTACATTTTTCCTTGATAAATTGAAATATTTCTATTATTAACTTCAGTTACTTAGCATTAAAAAATTTAAGTAATAAAAAAAACATAAATATAAATAATGATATATATATATATACTGTACATAGTGCTTTAAATTATTTGTTTATTTTTTCAAGATTGATTGTTTTGATATACAATAATTGAACTAGTTATTAAACTTATTAAGTTGTAAAGCAGGTTTTTTTGAGTAATTAATTAAGTATTTAATTAATGGGTGTATAATTTCTTTATATTTTTATAGTTTAGCATACTTCTACAATTACATAACTGTATTTTTCATTATTTTTTTCTCCTTACAGGGATGTGTTGTCATGTGATGAGCTTATCTCAGGATTAAATAGTTTTATCTAGGAATAATCAGACTTACGGATTGCCACTTTTTTTTGTTGTTTTCTGTTTCGGTAAAATGTCGTCGATGCTGTAGACTGTGGTCAATGTTGATTTTCAATATGTGTTTATTAAGAACTGGACCTCAAATAGGGAACAGCCATGAAGGAATGTGAAATACGCAGCTGTGTTTGTGATAATGCAGTTCCAAGAAGCAATGCCATCATGGCCAGTCAAGTGCATGCAAATCCTGTGTATGTTAAATGGTTTTTGGATGCTATTAGAAAAATTAAACATCAAAAACAAAGACCATCACTTGACAGAATATGCAATGCAGTACGTCAGTGTCATAAAGTTACCAAGGATTTACTTGTGGAGCAGCTTGAATTGGCTGTATCTGATGGTGCAATCCTTAAGGTAAGATTATAATTTTAAGCACTGTTTATTTATTTCTGTTTTAGAATTATTTTGTTTTAGTTGTTTTATTCAATGTCTGTTTATTTCCTCTTTGGTGTCAAGATACATTGTGTTTAATGATACTAGAAGCTATTTCCATTTACAACAATATTGATCATTCATAGCTATGATAAGTGCATAATTATATCAATTTAAGAATTATTTTTAGGAAGCAATAATTCCAAGGTTATTAATTATTGATTAAGCTATCAAGTAATCAATAATTTTTTTTTTCTTTTTTCCATTGCCTCATGGCAACTCTTTTCATAAATAATTATTTAAAGTTTCAGTTTCTGGAAAATGAATTATTTTAATATGAAAGAATTATGCATTATCAGAATAATGAATATAAAATGTGAATTAATTTAAAAATTTAATGAATATAAAAAATTATAATGTAATTAATTTTGATATCAATTATTTAGAACTGAAAATTTTATCGTATTGCTACAACATAAATGTCGTCTTCTTTTTATTTTTATTTTGTTGTTCTATTTTTTCAGAATAGTTATTACAGGAATTAGTAACAATTAAATTATACAAAAACTATAATTGATTGATTTTTTTTTAATACTAATTAGTAAATAAATTATTACATTAAAAACAAAATTATTACTAATTTTTTTAATGTTTGGGAAATGTATTGATTACTTTCTTTTGTTGTGTTTTTACTATAAATATATATAGAATATTTATCGGAAATTAAAATTACAATACAATAAATGCAGATAATGTGTGTCATAGTTATCAATTACAAAGCGCAGTTTGATTTAGTATCAAGCATGTAATGATTCATTATTATTAAATATAAGTTGATTGCATGTTTAGCCAGTAAAACAGCTTTTATTTTTATGTAAATATACACAAGGTTAATTTTAAATTGCACTCAAGTATTGTATTGATAATTGATTAATAGAGATATAAAAATATAATTACAGGAAAGTGAGATGTTATCAGACTATATACATATTTTATTATTTATTTATTTATTTGTACTATAATAGTAAAGTTTCATTATTAGAAATTTATATATATACATTATTAAAATAATGATTTACTTGCATTACTTTATTTAATATTTAAAATTTTATGCCATTAGAAACATGTTTTAAAGAAAGTACTTTATTTTTAAATCAATTTTAAATGAATTTTATCTTTGAATTCATTAACCAATATGCGTTCTAGAATATTTGTCTTGTTATATTTTCATCAGCAATTATATTACAATAAAAGAAAAAAGAAATTAATTTTCTAAACATTTCTTATAAAATAAAAAAATGTTATCTATAATCCTATTTTAATAATTCAATTAAAAATAGAAATAAAATTTAATAGATCTTAAATATTTTCCTTGCCAATTCTGTCAATATATTAAAAAAAAAATCCTGAAATAGGTTTTCAACAAGGGAATGTGTTCCTACAAAGACCCCACTCGGATGTCCGAGCTGAAAAGCCGCACTGTTAAAGTGACAAGGAATACAGATGTGTTCAAGTTGTTTCAGAAAGCTGTAAGAGAGCTTGGTGAATCCGGTGGATCTACTTTGCGTTCAATAGAAAAATATATAAAACAAACCCACAATCTTCAGATAGCATCAGGTGTAGACTTCACTAAACAACTCCAAATAGCTGCCAAGAAAGCTATTGCCAGTGGTCATTTAATTCAGGATGGTCGCTGGTATAGGTGCAATAAAAAAGGTGCAAATTTTATTGGAGAAAATTCAGAAAATGGGCAGAAATGTAAAACAGAATCTAATAACACACAGTCCTGTAGTGGAAATAGAGCAACTTCTAATTTTTTGCATCATAAGGTAAGTAAGATGATCAAAAAAGAAAAAAATAATCATTTAATATCTAATCATAAAATAATAAAC
>NW_019384988.1:473332-480262 GCF_000671375.1 Centruroides sculpturatus | reverse complement strand
AAAAATGGAAAATAATTATATCATTTGATTTCAAGATATTTTGTATACCTTAAAAATAATTAATTCTATCCCGGGAAGCAGTTCACTTTTATCCCGGGACAAGCAAAATACCGGGAAATGAGAAACCCTATCTGTTACGTTTACCAGAATCTGAGAATTCGTTGTTACTCCTTGTAGTTAGAATTTTCACATACCTTTTATCTTTCTAACAAAACACAGACATTTTATCTTTCTGACAGGTTATAAATTCCCCTTCCTTCAATTTACGGTCAGGAAAATTCTGTGGCATTCCTATCTGATTTCTGTTCACCATTCTACATACATAGGTTTGTTTCTCTAGAAGCGTTTTTGCTGAGGTCGGTGGGGTGAAAAACCTGTCTAAAAAAACCTTGTGATTTTTACCAAACAACAGTTCTAATAAGGTAAGCACTACCTTCTCACCTTGCCCACCTTCAAAATTTCTGTATTAAGTCATAGCTCTGGTGTAAACTATAAAGTCCCAAACATATCCTGTTTGTGATTTGCAAATTTCAAAGCTTTTCAATCCAAAATGAGCACGCTTGTTCAGTATATATTGTATAAATACCAGTCTCCCTTTCCATAACATAAGACTTTTATCTACACAGACATTTTCCTCTGGGATGTAAGCATATTTGAATCTGTGATGTAAATGATAGATAACACTGCGTAATTTATGCAGTTTATCATCACTACCTGAAGCTTGATTATTGTCTGTAAAATGCAGATATGACAATAAGAGCTGAAAGTGGTTGCTCAACATTGCACTCAAAAAATGGTGTAGAGAAAAGATCTTCAATTGTAAAATACATGCTTAGGTGCGATTTTCTAATGATACTTGTGACTATTATAAGTCCTAAAAATTCTCTAATTTCTGGATTTGTTGTTGGTTTCTAGTTTTTTTATCCAACTATTATCCCATAAATCGTCACAGTTCATCAAACTATCATCATACCTGTTCATTTCTTCAACAACCTTGTCCACAAGTTTGTCATCGAAAAATATACTAAAACAGTCAAATGGTGTAGCATCACTCCGTAAATTACATTGGATTCCTGCTGGTCCTGTGAAACTGTTTACTTGAAGGCTTCTGAAATTTGTATGGATCCAACCATCGTCACTACTAAATTGCGGACGTTTAGCGTTATTATTATCTCGAGTACTACCGCGTGATCAGTCTCTATATCCAGTTGTAGTTGGTATTTTGGGATCAAAATCATCACTATTATCATTTACATTTTCATTTTGTATGTATTTGTCGTTGCTGTCTGAAAATTCAGATTTATCAGAACCTAAATTAAATAAATATTCAATCAATTCTGACTTATTCAGAGCACTATTTCTACCAGTCGTTGCCATGTTGAAACAGAGATGAACTAGTGGTATAATTTCCTTTGTGATTTCTTATAAAGAACTATTCCTAGAATTACAATATCCTGCCATGCAAAACTAGATAACATCTTCTACTAGATACAAAACTATATAACATCTTCTACTAGATAACAGTTCTTCTGATATGAATCACTAATTTTGGAACTCCGTATAAGTAGCGACATGTGATGTTTAAAAAACGTTCTGATGCAAAAACAAATATTTTCGAGAACACCCACGCAAGTCAAATGAGGTCAACATGAAAACTTTTGGGAACAATGCAGGACAGGTTAAGGAACATCAATCAGAGTTTAACCTGCTTCCATGGCCAGCTCATCCTTTTGAGCATTTGTGGGATGAAGTTGAAAGATCACTTCAAAGCTTGAAAATTCCACCATCCAATCTGACCCAAGTTAGAGCTGCCATTATGTCAGCATGGGCCAATTTTCCTCAGCAACGGTATCAGCAGCTTGTTGAGTTCATGCCAAGAAGAATATCAGCTGTGATCAGAACTGAAGATGGACCAACTCGTTATTAGAGAGTGTCTCTAATTTCTCTAATTAATTTTTTATATTTAAATATTTTAAATTTACAGTAAAAAAGGATGGGGGAATAATACATGATGCAAAAATTCTGGCTGTTTTTTTCTGTTTAGCAATAACACAAAAGGAGTGAGGCTGCCAGGTGGTCTTAAGTTTTTCAAATAGGAGTCTTGTGAAATGGAATTTTGTAATACTATGTTAGTGTTGTGTTATGATTCAAGAATGAAAACTGAATAAAGAGCAGCATCAAATTTTATATTAAACTCGGGAAATTTGCCACAGAAACCCTATAGAAAATCTGTGTAGTGGTTCTGAGACTAGAACCCCTACACCCAAAATAGCAAAGCAAATCAGGAGCATGACAGAGCGTGTTTAATTGTTTTTATCATAAGGGATTGTGTGTCTGAAATTTGTTTCTCCCATTCAGATGATAAATTCAGACTTTACTGCAATGTTCTGAGATGAATGCACAAGAATGTTCTTCATACTGAACTGTAGCATGACCAAACATTGTTGTGATGAATTCCCTCATCATAGTAATGCTCCTGTGCGCACACCCTTCAAAACATGCAATTTCAGATGAAAAACAGCGTGACAGTTTTTCCTACTCTCCTTACTTTCTGGATTTAGCACCTTGTGATTTCTTTTTGTTCTACAGAATGAAACTGCTACTTGAGACACTATTTCGGTCGGGTAGGGGAGATCCAGTTCAAATCACTGCAGTTGCTTTGGAGTTTTCAAAACAATTACTTCCAAAGAGCATTTCAAACTTGACAGAAGCAGTTTAGATTACTGTATAAATTCAAGGATGACACTTTGAACAGGATAATGGTGAGATTGAATTAGTTAAATACTAAAATCTGTATATCAAATCCAGTTTCTTTTGATTGCATCTTATAAAGAAATTGTATTTCTGCTTATACAGGATGATTGTAATTAAACAGTAAGTGTTCAGACCTCTCTGTAGAAAGAATTATTGGATAAATTTCCTATACATACTGTCCTGGGTATGTAATTTGATTTTTAAGAAAAAAAATTTATTTCAAAATTTATCCAATAAGGTGAAATTTGCCATTTCCTCGATGTGCATATTATCAGGTATCCTTCATACAACATGGTTTGAAAATTGGGATATCCCTTGTAAAACAAGACTTCCAGTTTTGCTCTAACAATGTTTTTAAGTAAGCAAGCATACATGTTGTCTCAGAATATTGAAATTTTCAATTTGTTTTGTACCTTTTACTGAGTTTAATGAAAATGGATAGTAAAATTTTTTTCTTCCTTCTTATAGCTTTCTCATCAACCAGATGTCATTGTTGTTGCAGCTCTTAAGATTGTCACTGAGTTTTCTTTTTTAGATTAATCTTTGCATTTAGTAAAGTTTATTTAAACATTTTTAGGTGTTGTTAAACTTTTTTTTAAATGTAAATAATTGTTTATAAAAATGACAAACAAAATATGGTGATATCTCAGAACTTAAACTGGGACAATTCAATATTCGAGCACAGATTCTAGAAAAAAATTACTTGTTACTTGACTGGACAAATGCAACCACTAGAACAAATTATCAATTAATAACATATTTTTATTTTGTCATCCATAGAAAATAAGGATTAAAAAAATAAAAAAATGTCGATGATGTTGATATTTCTGATCAAGATCAACAAAAAAGTTCATAAGATGACGATACTTTGAAAAAAGAAAATGCCCTCATTTAACTAAAATTAATATTAACAGTACTTTTAATTGTGTTTGTTAGTTAATTATTGATTGGAAATAAAGTATTGATTGCCTTAATAAATATATTTCTCTTAGTAACAGAAAAGAATATTATACTTTTGCTAACTTCTGGAGTGTAACTTTGTTTTGCATTAGTCCTTTGTTTCATATAGCACAGATTTGCATAACACTGCACTTTTCTGGAACGTAACTATTGTATTATACAAGAGATACCTGTATATATTTTCTAATGAATTTTGAGTCTAAAAGGAATTACAAAACATTCTTCACAATTTTTTGACAGATGAATGGTCATAGTGATAACGCATTACTTGTTAAACTCTCTTATCAATGAAATAGTAATGTCAAATTTGTTGTTTCACTCCTAAAGGGTTGTACAGCAAATGCAGCCTTTAGAACATGAGATGGGAGTTATGTAGAGTCATATCTCTGATGTAATCATCAATTCTGCTTTCCACATTTGTAATTGAGATGAAATTAATTAATTTAATTAAACGTTGTTTCTTAATCTCCAAATTTGTTAGAAAATGTACATAATATACACATTAAGGAGTCAGCAGAGGCAAATTTTACCCTAATGGTGAATTTTAAAGTAAAATATTTCCTGTCCTGAATGATATGCTCAGAACATACGCATATGAAATTGATTGAGATTTGCCTAATAGTTCTTTCTACAGAGCTCTGAATGTCCACTCTTTAATTATGTAATAATTTGAAAATTGAAATAATAGACTATAACAACACTCAACTATTCCAGTGAGATAATTGGTGGTCATTAATTTGCATAGATGGTAAATTTTCTGTGATCATGTGTTTGTTTGTAAGAATCATTATCATTTTATTATTTGAAGTTATGTAATTTTAAAAAATAATTTAGAACAATAAAAATCCAAAGATGGTTGGAAAAACTTAAATTAAAAGACTAACTTATATTGAAATATTTGATGATTTAATAAGCATAGTTTTTAATGATGATTTTTTTTTTCTTTAACTGAAATTATTTATTATTTCAGAATCAAGGAGAATCCAGAAAAGTGGTGGTTATGTATTCAAGACTCAAACTGTGCCAACTTCTTTTAATTTTGGTGGTGGTACATCTTTATCTTAAAAATCATATTTAGTAAACAACAAAATTGTCTTCAGATTTCACAGCTTTAAATTTCTTCAAAAAATTGTCTCAGGCTATCTTAAATGTTATTGTTGTTATAATTATTATTATTATTATTATATTATTATTATTATAATTATCATCATCATACTGTTCCTTTATATAAATTATTTGCTGCAAGAAAACAACAGTTTTTAGAATGGCAAAATGAATACAGTATTAGTGATTGTGAATCAAGCAATTTCAGGAAACAAGATGCAATATCTAGACTCTTTCATAAATATTTATTGGTATGATTTTAATTGGGAAACTAATATTAATTTCTTGTACTTTAATTTCGTGTAGTAATAACAGACATTTGACATGTTATCACCCTTGAATTTGTAAATATTTCAATCAAATAATAAAAATTTAAAAATCAATTAATCGAATATAATGAACTGATGTTGGTTTTGACAACATAAAAAAAGTATATGTATCTTCATTTAATTTTTGTTATTTAAATTTTACTTTTACATTTATATCACAAATGCAAAAATATGTCATTCATTATTAAATAAAAGAGAAGCCTATAAAAAAAATTATATATTTATAACGATGGTGCTAAACGATTCTCCGTGCAGCAATTGCCTGTTATGAGGCAATTCAGTATCATAACAATACCAGAGCCCCGTTCATCTAATGGTACAAAAACTGAAGCAAGACTTGCTTGCTTCCAATGCTGCAATACATTGCTGTCTTTCGTCAGTTGCCCGGTCTTACGTCGAACACCCCCAGTTATAATTATAGGCTTAATTAAGTTACATTTCCAACTGCATTAGTTTAAATGTGTGTGTATGTGTATATATATTTTAACAAGTATATTCAAAACTGTACAATAAATTCAAAAATTTGTGTATATTATTTTTTTTATTATTCTTTATTTTTATATAAAATTTGCATTTTTTTGACCCTGTCAAAATAAACTATATATAAACATTAAACAAGCACTAAATACTTGTTTAGTATAAACAGAAGTAACTCACTAATTAATATATTAACTATATAACAAAGTAAATGCACTATTGTATTGTAAATACATATACAATATAAATTTTAAACCAAAAAATCTCATCCTGGAAATGCCTGTTTCTAGTGACTACTGTACAAACTTTGCCACCTAAAGAACTGTTTGCATTTTATCCTATATTTTCCTGATTATAAGTCTATAACTAATTATGTCAAGTTATCTTGAATGTATTATACACTTTATTGAATATGATGATTGATATTTTCGTAAATTCACAAATTTTGTTTAGTATATAATGAATAAAAGAAGTGCCTGCTCTTTTTGAACTTTATTTATTGTCTTGCCCTGCAATTATTTTTTGAAGTTTTGTATAAAAATAATAATAATAATAATAATAAAAAAAAAGTGATGTCAGATATTCCAAATAGCTTGCAATCAGCAATGATTATTTAATGAGATTAAAGTTATTTTTAAAAAAATGAATGAATTTCTAATAAGTTAATTTCTCAGTTAGCACTTTGAAATATCTTGATAGATGCTATATGAATATTTATGCTTAAAACAATAATTTCTTTTATAATTCTATCTGAATACTGTGGTAAATAGACACTACAGAAACTTGATTAATAAATGAGCAATATTTAAATTATATATAATGGCCAAACTACAGACAATTACTGTCATTCCCATGTATTTAATTACTGTAATTAAATATATAGGAATATGTATTCACTATAGTTTCAATAGAGAAATGTGATACATGGCTCCTGTCATAAGGTTTAGTCAGCCCTGTTATATATATCCTAGTACAATGGTTCCCAACCTTTTTCGGGTGTCGACCCCTTTTTATAAAAGCCAAGTGTCCCGCGACCCCAATACAATTGAAAAAGGCATTTTTAATAAGGTAATTAAAAAAACAACGAAATTAGTTTTTTACTATAATTTTATTTTAAATTGTTTAATAATTTAATGCGATGGTTGAAATTGCATGTTATTAACCAGTTTCAAAATTCGCGGGAGAGTTTTTGTTAACGTCAATCTCATGTCATTCTCAACATTTAATTTATTTCTCTCAAACTCTCAACACATGTTTCAACCAACTGTGACAGAATAGCGTACCTAGATTACACTTATTTTAATTT
>NW_019384988.1:463841-466847 GCF_000671375.1 Centruroides sculpturatus | reverse complement strand
GTCTCTATATATGCATTTGTGAACTGTTATTTACGATATTTGTAATCATTTTTGTTTAATCACTTTATTTCGACTTTTTTTGCTAATTATGTTTTCGCTCGAACTTCGTTAAAATCTTAACTGTACCCCGAACAACGACCGAAGTTGTAGGAAGAAATTCGCCTATTTTACCGATCTAGGTATCGCCCTTTTTCAAATTTTAATATCGACTCGAAATAATTTAAAAAGACAAATTACAATAAAACGGTTTATTATCTAACTATCAGAAATTTCCCAACATGCCAAGGAAGAGAGGAAGGAGCAATTAAATAATTAAAATTATAAAGGATTAAAAAAAATATATATATAAATGGGGAATATCACGCTTCTGACAATCGCTGCGAGTGTGCGGGCTAAATTTGGAGAATCCGTGCTTCTCGCGTGAACAACTGTACGTGGCCGGCCCATGCGTCGGAAAACCTTCCGAATTATTCGTGTACGCACCAGACGGAAAAACAAAAAATATCGTGTATCCACGAGCACTCCAATAAATAAATAGAATTGAAACGACACTTTGAAATGTTTTCTCGATGAAAACGAATAATAATAATAAGTTTCAATAAAAAATGATAAAATGAAAATTTAAGTAGTAATTCAAACACAAATAATTATCGTATTTATCTTCAGGCACTTGGCAATACTTATCATCAAGTTTTATTCAGTTGATACAGTCAACTGAATAAAACTTGATGATAAGTATTGCCAAGTGCCTGAAGATAAATACGATAATTATTTGTGTTTGAATTACTACTAATAACTACAAGCACGGTTTCAAAAGTACCATGAAAATTTAATTTTATCATTACGAGTTTGCTTGAATTTCGTTTCTTCTGAGATCGCAGCAATGCGCGACGGGTAAGCTAGTCCTATTTAAATTAAGCCAAATTGATTTTAATGTCTTCGATTTAGCATGCTTATAGTATTAATCACTGTTCTTCTTTGATATTGTTTTTCTCGTTCTTACCTTTGTCGTAAGATTTTGTTTAACCGAGTCCAAAATGATTTGGATTCCATTTGATTAATAGAATAGGTAATAAAAGAATTTGCGTTCTTTGTTTCGGCCAGCAGTAACAATAGGATATAAAGAATACCGATTCTCTATATTATTAAAACCATTTCATTCCGTGGATTGTAACAGGACTTTTTACCGTATCCATCGCGTCAGGCCCACAATAGGTATGGGTCCAAAATATCCAGAATAAGACCACTCCTCGAAAAATTCCTGCGCCTCGACCATCCGACCGACCGTCAATTGGGAAAATCTATTGTGACGTTTCAATTGACTGGATGATTAAGATGAGAAAAGAATCTGCTCTGGCCATTCAACCTATCTTCCTGCTCTAAGAATAGACTCGGGTTTAGTTAAATACTTAGAAATTTTCTGTCTTGATTAGGTCTGTATCTATCTGGACATCTTTAGTGTCTGTTTGACAAACTTCCAATGATCATTCTTAAAGTTTAGGACCTACGAGTATAGATGAATTGAACTTCGAGGACAGATTATACCACACATCTTGAAAATAAGCTTTTCCTGCAGTTTCACGTTTCTGTCCGCATCTATTATACTTGGTGTTTCTACCTTTGCTACCTTTTGGAATTTGCACCCCTCTAATTCTTCTTTAAGGAACATAAAAAGTTGTATGGGCAATAACAGAGGTGTAAGAAAGTTGGATTAAAATCATTTAAATCGGTGGTTCTTAACCGTTTTTTTTTTTTTTTAGAGCAATTGGCGCACCTTACAATATTTCGTGACACACCGAGGAGCTATTGTCATATAAAATATACTCTATGTATAAACGATATTCGAGGTATATAGATATTTTTATATTAAAAATATATAAGTAATATAAAAAGAAGACATTTTAAAATGATTTTTTTGAAACTTTTTGGAATTCCCTACGAGAAGCTCGCGGTACACCGGTTGAGAATCAATTACTGAAATATTAAGCTTTTATACGATGTTATTTCAATGTGTTTGATTAATTTTTTGATAGAAGTTTTCACGAAAATGCTATTTTAATTAATTAATTACGAAAGTTTTAAAAATAGATTTAAATTTGAATTTAAATGAAAATAACAAAATTAATTTTATGATTTAAAAATATAAAAGTATTAAATTAACAAAATTTTGAATAAAATTATTTAAAAAAATTATAAATTTATAAATGGTACTTATTTTTTAAACACATTTTACCGCATTTTACTCTTATTTTTTAAAATTATTAATTTATAAATGTGATAAATGCTCAAATCTTGATTTACCTATCGATTTTAATCATTCTCATATATATGGAAAAATTTATGTTTCTAAGATGCTATTAAATAAACATCCACAAAAAAATCTAGCAATGAGTTGAGTAACTTTACCGGCTGTTATGAGATTTTATTTAAAAAATAACTTTTATGCTATTAATCTTAATAAATAAAATTGCACGTGGCGCCATCACTTGGCAAAAATTTAACAAAATACTAAACTAGATATAATTCTCATAAAAAAGAACATAATTTTAAAATGTATATATTATATTCACTTAATTACTGTGATAATCATATAGCGCGAAATAGACGTACTATATTATTACTGCGACAGGTAAAATAAGGTGTGTTTCAAATTTATACGGACACGAAAAAAATTAAAGTGAAATCCAAATTTGCTGCATTAAGTGACAAATGTTTTATTAAAAATAACATGGATTTACATGTTTCCACACTGCAAAATAAGAATTTTAATCAAACATTAACATTTTGTCACTGAAAATAATGTGTATGAAACTCTTATACAAAAAAACTGTTACATATTTATCCGGACAGGTTTCAAATTGCAAAGTTTTTTTACAATTTAATGGCCAATGTAACCACTATTTAACTTAATTACATTAAATACTCGATTAGGCATTGTTTCAATTAGATTCTGAAGGAATTCAATCTTAAGTTTATCCCAAGCATCTGAAATTGCTGCCTTCAAAT
>NW_019384988.1:405059-459406 GCF_000671375.1 Centruroides sculpturatus | reverse complement strand
ACTAAAGCAGATCATCTTCTATCTATTTATATAAATAAAAATGTAATGTTCGTTTGTTCCTACCGATTCCTTTGAAATTTTGACACAACGCTGCATTCGAATACGCACGTGTTTTTATATAATATACATGTAGAAATTCAACCCCCACCGAAGGGAGATGGTTAGGATTAAGGCTTACGGTAAAGAACTCTGCTTCTATTTATAGCGGGTTTTTGCGTTTTTGATTGCGTTTGAATAGGGTACGTCAAGAGAATATACACTAAGAAGAAATTTTTCGAAAAATTCCCCCCCACGGGGGAAGTGTTATAAATNAATAAAAATGTAATGTTCGTTTGTTCCTACCGATTCCTTTGAAATTTTGACATAACGCTGCATTCGAATACGCACGTGTTTTTATATAATATACATGTAGAAATTCAACCCCCACCGAAGGGAGATGGTTAGGATTAAGGCTTATGGTAAAGAACTCTGCTTCTATTTATAGCGGGTTTTTGCGTTTTTGATTGCGTTTTAATAGGGTACGTCAAGAGAATATAAGAAGAAATTTTTCGAAAAATTCCCCCCCCACGGGGGAAGTGTTATAAATTTATAATAGAAACATTTTGAGCCACAACAACGCGTGGCGGAGTCTGCTAGTGTATTATATTTTATTACTCAATTAGTTTAGGGGAACAATGTTTTTAAATACAATTAATTTTTAAATATATTATCCGCAAAACATTGCAACTGCAAACGGCACATACGAAGTGAATCAATCGAAAAGAGGGTAAAAAGATCGTCAGAATGTCTGCCGGTCATCTCTTCCTTCACCTCCTTTTCATAGTGAGACAATGTCAGCATCCAAATATCCTCTCCAGCTGTGCAAGTAACTTTTATAGTCGTTCTCCTTTATTTCTCCTTAATCCCATGCCACGACGATCCTTGTTAAGACGAAAATGGGCAACCTAAGTATTGTTTCCTCTCTAACGTTTTGGTGGAAGCTACTAATATTTATCAAAAAGCTGACAGAATATTGCCTTCGTGTAGTCGAAATGTGCCACGTCTCTCATCCTACATTATGGACAGTCACGATAAGAGTAAACCTATTACTGGCAAGGAGAAACTATGTGCGAAGGGCTGCTGTTTCCAAATCAGGTTAACATTACTTTGTATCTAAGAGTGTTCTGCAGTAAAATTAAGCTAAATTAATGATGTTTCGGTATAGAAAAATATGTTTTATGTGTAAAATTACATTAAAATTTTAAATTACTTTCTTCTGTTTAAGAAAGTGTTTTAAAATTTAATTAATTTTTAAAACATAAATGCAAATTTGGCGCCTGTAAAGTGCTCTTCTCGGCACTATAACAGACAATGCAGGCAAGTTTCTCTTTGGAAACTGCAGTTTTCATATTAAAATAATATGAATAAATTTCCAAACATTGACAATTAATTAGCTTAAATTATTCTTTAATTATTATTCTAAAATTTCAACGAAACAGTTTTATATTTAGAAATATAATACTTTATGTAGCTCAAGAAGAGTTGTACTTTAATAAAATTAATTAAAATGGCGATTTTCGTGTACGGCTTTTAACGAATGGACTCCTTAAAACATTCTATGTCATAATTTATGTACTAATTTTAATTTATAGTCTGTCTGTCACGCTATATATTTTGAAAGAGTTTATTCGATTCAATTGTGTCCGGTTCAGTTTGACCAAGATTTCCTATAAAGCAAAATTTACAATTAACATCTTATGTTTTAATACAAAACCACTTAAAAGATGTGATTGAGTACCAGAAAATTTAAAAATTTTAAATTAAATCATTTAATTAAAGAAAATTTAAGATTTAAGAGAATGATTATCTTTGATGATAATATAGAAAGAATCATTTGTAGTTAATATAAAAGTTTATTAATGAATTTTTGAAATTGAAATTATAATTTAAGTTTTTAAGTCTAGCTTTTATTTTTAATTTTATAAATTTTCTCTGTTGGTTTCATCTTTCGTTCTTCAGTTGATGATATACTGGAATGCTATTGTGGACACCTGCCCACTTGTTAGGGGATGGATTGTTTACGAGTTTCGATCCCGAGGGGTCGGGATCTTTTTTGTTAGGTCGAGTGGAGGAGGCGAGAGGGGTCGCCGAAAGGCGTAGGCGATATGAAAGTAAATGACACCATTTAACAATGAAAACAACGGTTTATTAGGTTAAACAAAAATTAACGATTACGAACTCTAACATCGAGAACCTTTAACTTGGTATGCTAGCTCCTAATACACGGAGAGAGAGTTTATATTAATTGTTTCATACCTCTAGTATACTTCCACGGAGAAGAAAATATTAATCCTTTTTGTTGTAGATCGACGCACAAAGTTCTAACAATCCAAAAATTCTTTGAGACCTGAATCACTTTCGATCAGCCATAGATGAGAGACTCCCCCTGGAGCGGAGGAAGAAGGGGCTTTTATAGCTTGCTGTGGGAAAATTCGTCATGGGATCAACTGTTGTGGGAGATAAATGTCATTGGAGTAGGTATGGAGGTTAAAGTTGTTCCCGGGACCACAATAAAATGACGAATTCAGACTGTAATTGTAAACTTTAATTCTTGCAGAGTGAGAATGCCATTGTTTAGATGTGTAAATGTTTAAATTAAAGAGGAGAGTTATAAGTTTCTATCGTTGTTGAAGAGATATTCGATTCCGTTTTTCTGACAATGTTATTTTCATGGTAAGGTGATAAATTTGTTTAAAATATGTCAAAAAGTTAGGAGGAAATTGGGAAAATGGTTTGCACACGGGTCGGATCTCACACTACGAGATGCGGGTCTGCATCTGCTTCTTAGCATCTTCGATGGAAAGATGCTATGAAACTTAGAATGCCCAATAATTTCTATTTCTGATAGTAATAAATGAATTTTTCGCGACTATTGCGACACGAAAATACAGGTGTTAGGTGTAGGACCTCACGCTTTTAGGATCTCAAACACTAAAATATGTACTTATCTGGGAACAAGTTCTAACCGTATTCTTAGATCTTGTACATGTAATTTGCGATATTGATTATAGAAGGAAACTCGCAGGCTCATTCTTGTGAAAGTCTTTCTACAACCTGAAAGTTTATTGCGTGTCAGAATTTGTTTACTCATATTTTCATTTATTTCTATATTTTCCGTGTTATAATTATAAAATGGGTATATATGGCGTGTACGGTAAGGCTTACGAGAGATAAATGATTGATTAATTAACAAAATTGATGTTTTTGTAAATAATTATCTATATTTTAATAAGTTTTTCCTGTATTTTAGGAAAAACTTTCATCATTTCTCACATCGTTATCGAGTTCTACTCCAGTCGACTGCAGAATTTCGCCATATTTCGAATAAATTAAGAGTGGAGTCTACTGTCACCCGATCAATATTTTAGTTCATCGTATCTACAGACTTACGGTATATCGAATAGCACTCGATCAACCAAATATAACCAAGCTAAACTCTTGTATTCGTACTGACCTGGGGTATTGTCATCTTTAGCATATTAGCGAGAAGGCAGATGATGTACTGTACCAGTCTCAAAACAGTACCTGTTTTGAGACTGTACAAAACCTGTTTTAGCGTGAGGTTTAACTCACAATTCATTATAAATGGGTTCATTTATTAGGAATGGGTTAAAGTAAAGGGTATTAGATCGACAGTTAACAGATTGAATGCGTTTAGGGACGAAATTTATGGAACAGGCCATGCTTGGAAATATTACTACGCCTAATATCTGATGTAACCATAGGTAGCATGTAAGGATAAGAACGCATTCATATTTAACAATAACAAAAATGTATTACATATTTATTTAAATATATATATATATATTTTTTACACTTAGACACTTATACATGCGGGCTTATCACACCAGCGAATGAGATTAAATTACAAAATTTTTAACGATTATTTAACACCTATTAAAGAGTACGAAGAGTTAAGAACTCTTCGTACTCTTTTCAAATGAACAAAACATAAGTAATTCTGTAGTTAAGTTGAATGAGTGCTGTTTAAGTATATATAAAAATTCCTTTTATCTCGATTCAGCAGCACAACGCCTAAACTTCCAATGACTCTGGCGCAAAATTTTACAGATAATACATTGCTTTTTGCCCTTGTTACTACTTAACACTTACTCTAAATAATTAGACACTTATACATGCGGGCTTATCACACCAGCGAATGAGATTAAATTACAAAATTTTTAACGATTATTTAACACCTATTAAAGAGTACGAAGAGTTAAGAACTCTTCGTACTCTTTTCAAATGAACAAAACATAAGTAATTCTGTAGTTAAGTTGAATGAGTGCTGTTTAAGTATATATAAAAATTCCTTTTATCTCGATTCAGCAGCACAACGCCTAAACTTCCAATGACTCTGGCGCAAAATTTTATATACATTTATCACCAACTAGCAGACCCCGCCACGCGTTGTTGTGGCTCAAAATTTATCTATTATAAATGTATAATACTTCCCCCGTGGGGGGAAATTTTTCGAAAAATTTCTTCTTAATGTACATTCTCTTGACGTAACCTATTAAAACGCAATCAAAAACGCAAAAACCCGCATCTAAAATAATATAATAGAAGCCAAGTTCTTCACGGTAAGCCTTAATTCTGTCTCTCTCCCCCGCGGGGGGGAATATCAAAAAATCCCTTCTTAGTGTACATTCTGTTGACGTACCCTATTAAAAAAGCAATCAAAAACGCAATAAACCGCATCTAAAATAGTATAAATAGAAGCAGAGTTTTTCACCGTAAGCATTAATCCTAACCATCTCCCTTCAGTGGGGGGAATTTCGACACGTATATTAAATAAAAACACGTGCGTATTCGAATGCAGCGTTGTGTCAAAATTTCAAAGGAGTCGGTAGGAACAAACGAACATTACATTTTTATTTATATAAATAGATAGATGATCTGCTTTAGTTCATTTTCACAGAAAAACAATGCCTCACAGAAAACCAAACTTAGGACGTCGTACTCGTAGCGCCATCTGTTGGACATAAAAGTCTTAACCTAGATTATATATTTTAATTTATATGAATGTTTAACGGAATAATATATAGCCTATGTCCACCCTGAGGTTCCATTCTAAATATTGGTGAAAGAAGTTTTGAAAACGGATGAGTAGTTTCAGAGATTACCTGCTGCAAACAAACTTACATACATACAAACATTACCTCTTTATAATATTAGTATAGATGAAGGAAAATGCTCTGTAAAATTGAGAGCTGGATTGTTCAGGATGGTTTGAACGTCATTTGATCCGTAAAATATATGTTTATTATTATTAATTTAATACACAGATTAGTTACTTTTCGTATAAAAATGTACTCTTACAATATATGTTGATATTTAACACAGTTCGATATGAATCGAAGTAGATTCGACGTTGTCTCTTCTAAATGCGAGCTAAGAAGGTATCTTGTAAGATCTACGGCTGAATTTTAAACGCCAAACATATATAAATTAAATAAATGTGTGTTAATTTAAGGTTTAAAGTTAATTATAGAATTTGCAATTACCAAGTTTTCATTTTCTTCTAGGCAAGTAAAATCAATTCTTTCTCTGGTTTATTTCCGATACCTGTTAGGAACTGCGATTAGTAGATACTTGGAAGTATATTCGCCTTGTTAGAACAGTGTATAATTTTACGTCAGTTTGATATAATGCTCTTTCTCTTTCTACGCCCTTCAATTCACGGGTTAGATGCAAACGTGTAACTTTCCTACCATTCTTTCCATAGCTACTTGATCACTTATGATCTTTTTCCCTTCATCTCAGTATTCTTACTTTCCCTTTAAAAAGTTTTATATATCAGTATGAATGTCTCAAAAGACAACTTCCCTTTTTACTTGTTCCTATCAGTCTTTGTTTTTATAATGGGGCGAGGTACACTATTCTGAGAAAACCAGTGCAGCTTAAATGCGAACACAGTAGAAATTATGTACTTTCGATCCATTTCGGGTTGAATAGCTACGGCGATCAGAAAGTCGAGCTTCTTTTACCAACACCAAAAGTAAGGATGACTGTAAAAGGTTTCATTTAATATTAAGCTGCATAAAACATTGCCGGATATGCAAAGCATCACCACTCATTAGTGACTAACATCAGCTATCACTACTTAACATTGTTATAATTCCTTATAAAATTGAATTTTTAACTCCCTTTATGACCATCGACGCTGTAGGTCTGGTCGTTGGCAAATAAAATAGCATCCAATCCACCGCATCATTTCATTCTTGTGCAAGAACTTGAGATATCGGACTATTCGCTCGACATTTGATATCTTGAAACCAAACTAATGTCCCGAGTAAATATAAAGTTTGTTACCTTTCCAACAACCTGAAAACACACTAAAATATAGTAAAATGTATACAGAGTTTAATGGAAGCATCGATGATTTTATACTTGTATATCAGAAGCGGCTGTAATTTCTGTAAAGGCAGCTTTGGCCGTGGATGTAGTTACAGCGATAACGCATTCTTCACATCTCCAGTTGTGATCTGATAATGTAAAAGTTATCATTACATTCCATTAGATTCTTTATCTATTCGTGTACTTAGAAATACTTGATTAGGAGGAGAATCGGATAAAATTTCACACATCTAAGAGACCGAAATCAGTCAAAAGTAGTCGCCTTTCGTGCTTATTTGAATATAGTTTGGCTGCATGAAAGCGTAATTACGTCTTTTAATGCATATCAAGATGTTATGAGTGCTAAGTATCAATACATTAAGAATGAATAAAACCTTACTTTTAATCTATCGTGCAGGATTGATTAATTGTGTAAATACGTAATTCCTCGTAAAATGAACGGCGTTCTTGATGAAATGAATGAAACCCGACGATGTCATAATAAATAGCGGTTTGTTCTAAAGTCAAAAAATTTTTGAATTAATTCGAATATTTAAAATTAATTTTCTTTTATACATTTGAATAACTCCGAACAACGGCTATTTTTTCAATAAGAGAGAATATTGTGTTTTCTTCCTTATAAATTACGAAAAGACAACCTAAACCCATTATCTCATTAGAGATTATAATAGGGATTAAAATATTTTCGGATAGTTTTTGATGTAAAATATGAGAATAAAACTGATTTCCAGTTATTTCAATTTCACATCAAATTATATTTTAACAGTAATAAATGAATAATTCTAGAAAAATCGAAATCAAATCATACAGGATGGACCGAAGATCTACGAAGTTTAATTCTTTAAGTGACTCGAGCTCCCTCAAAATGTTTTAAGTGACAGAACAATCGATCCTTGAGAAATTTTCATAAGAAGAAGTTTCAAAGATTCAATTAATATGCCTCAATGTCCTAATTTATTATAATCTTATTTCGTCCACTAGTACGGACTTATTAATAAACTGGCTTTAAGGATACTGCAATTCAGTTTCACAGATTAGAAAATTGTGGTTTTATTTAATTTACCTGGACACATACATGTTAATTATACGTTTCGGACTTGTTCGTCCCTCATCAGCAGGTATTATATGATACATTCTACATAAATATAAAAAATAAATTTTTTATACAAAATTTAAATTTTCCGACAATACCACGTAATTTAAAATTTACCGACAATAATATAAAATTCTTACAATTTCAGGGCTAATTCTTTCCATTCCGACTTCCACTAAGCAATTAAATTTAAACATTATTAACAGTAACTTTTTAAACAAATACCTATATTAAAACATAAATTAATAGGCTACCCATTAAATTCACTTTGTTTTTTACATTTAAGGATACTGCAACTCAGTTTCACAGTGTATTAAAACACTGTGAAACTGTGAAACTGAGTTGCAGTATCCTTAAAGCCAGTTTAATAAGTCCTGTTAATAGATACATACTAGTGGACGAAATAAGATTATTTCAAAGATTCAGTTCTGGAGAATTCTCAGACCAGTCAATTCCGCTTTTCACGTCGATTTCTGTAATACAAAGCAATGACATCTCTATCCGAAATAGTAATTCAAAAGACTAAAAGGAATTCAAATTCAAATGAAAACAATTGATAAACAAATCACTGGAGTACGTCAGTGTGCCAGAAAAGTTTCATTAAATTATATTCGTACATTGCAGAGATAATTATATTTAAATTAAAAACATTAGATACCTTTTGGACCACCCTATACTAACTTTAGTTGGTTTTAAAGGTGAAATTTAGATATTTCGATTTCTTTTTTCTAGAAAAGACTGGTAAAAAATATTCTATAACGTTCGGTTTGGGTATATAAGTAGAGTAACCGAAGGGCGTTTCTTCTAAAGTGACCAAATCTTGAAATTAAAAAGGGGATGATTAGACGTGACTCGACTTTTCTATTAGTCTACGTCAAGATCTGACCGTCAGTAATTGATTGGATCATGGTTTAAAAAAGGCTAGAATGCGCAAGTTAAATTAATAGTAAACTCCGTGAATGTTTTTCAAAAATAAAATTTTTATTCCATTCGAACTTACCATAAAACTTATTGAAGCTACTACAAAAATATGTATTAAATTAAATTAAATTTTAAAGTTCAAAGTTTAAAGTTAATAATGATAATATTAGCATCCGGATCGTCGATTTTTGAAGGTTTAATCTTAGTTTCATCACACATTTCATTGGAAATAGATGCATCGGTAATGTCTGACAATATGACAATATGAAAGGACACAGTGGCATGCTATTGCTCTATCACTTCAAAAGTGGCCACAACGAAGGCTCACGATCAAAGGCTGTTGCAAACGTCAAAAGGCCGAAAGTGCGGAAAAAAGCGACGATCCACGTTTGTTTCGTGTCATGTGATGGAGCAGCTTCCAACCAAAATCACCGTCACGGAAGAACTCTACTGTGAAAGACAGGTTTAACTGAACACCGAGATCAAAGAATTTAGTTCAAAAATTGACAACGTCGACAATAGTGATTGTAAATTTACCGGTAATTCGGTAATTATATTCGGGATTATCGGTTTATCGGTAATTTACCGGTAAATTCGTATTAACAAATGATTTGAAACGAAATTGAATTACTGACAGAATTATTGGACAACCATTTATTTTCAAGTTTGTTATCAGTTTAGACAAACAATTCTTGTATTAGCAATTATTATGACATAAGAAACATTGAAATAATGCTGATAATTAATTATGTTTTCTTTATTTTGAAAGTAGGCTTTTAACAAACATAATACATATAGGCTCTCGTCGTCTAATCTATGTAGGTCTAATTTTCGTACAAATGGTAGCTGCATTAGAAAAAGCTCTCTCGGAATCAATACTAGTTGGACCTTACTCTCATTAGAGCATTGAAAACCTTCTTAAGATACGTTTCTTGTATTTTTTGCTCTAAGAAATAATTCATTTCTTTTTAAACTATATCTTTCACACTTTTAAACTTACTTATATTACTGTTATCAGTGTCTACGCTCGTTTTATGTTTAATGAATAAGTCCAATTTCTCTTTCATTGTTAAATTTGACTTTTCTATTATGCGCTTTGTTCTTGTGTCGACGTGAGAAGTTGATGGTATAGTAAGCAATGAACACCTCTTACCAGAATCTGAGTCTGAACTAATTTCAGTGACATCCGCAGGTCATAATTTGTTTTCATTTTCTGATAAGTGCTTGATTGTTTCTACAATTCCATTCAAAATTATATTTTTGTTAACATTATTGGATATTTCGTATAACTTATATTTGTTCAATTTTCTGGGTTATTTTCCTGTATATAGGCCTACTCCAAAATCAAGACCCGTTTTTCAAGTATAATACAAGCAATCAAGTTATAAAAAGACTAGAAAATTCCTTTTAATAACCTTAAATTACAAATGGAATGACCTATCACCACTTGCACTGTTTTCTCGCTATGGTATCGGGGAGACAAAAAATTGCTTCCCACGGGTATTTCCCGTGGAAATTTTAGTAAAATAAATATCGAGTTAATTAAGACGTTTTGTAAACCGAAATACCGGTAAAAAAACTAATTACCGGTAAATTTACCGGGGTATAATTTTTCTAATTTAGCGGTATACCGGTAATGCAATCACTAGTTAACAACACTATGACAACGCACCATCACATAGAGCAAAGATGCCCTTAGAAAAGTCGCCATTATGGGCTGGAAGGTTCTCCTTCATTAAACTTACAGTCCACACTTGGTGCCAAATGACTACTATCTATTTCGCGCCCTGCGGAACCACCAATATACAGTTCAATGACAATACCCGATGTTCGAGACTTTCTTCAAAGAAAAACCTTTCTCATTCTATGCTCATAGAATTGAAAATTTGCAGGATATATGGCTAGATGTGATTGATAATGATGATAATTACCTACAAGACTGACATGTAATCGTTGTTCAATTAATTGTCAATAAAGTATTTTGTTTTCAAAAACGTTTAAATTTCACCTTTATGATCCGATTAAAAAACTCACATAGAAAATTAAACTAAATTATTTCCAGTNGTGGCCACAACGAAGGCTCACAATCAAAGGCTGTTGCAAACGTCAAAAGGCCGAAAGTGCGGAAGAAAGCGACGATCCACGTTTGTTTCGTGTCATGTGATGGAGCAGCTTCCAACCAAAATCACCGTCACGGAAGAACTCTACTTTGAAAGACAGGTTTAAATGAACAACGAGATCAAAGAATTTAGTTCAAAAATTGACAACGTCGACAATAGTGATTGCAAATTTACCGGTAATTCGGTAATTATATTCGGGATTATCGGTTTATCGGTAATTTACCGGTAAATTCGTATTAAAAAATGATTTAAAACAAATGATTTCGACCTTTATCAGTGCATTTTTGCCATCGTTTTTGTAATTCAAAAGTATTTTTGCGGTGTCACTCCATTTTGTCAGTACACAAACAACGACGTAAATCTTGCGGTACTGTTCCATCATTCGCGAAAAGCTGTCCCCAAGCAATTCTTCATAAAATCAAATAGTAAGGAATATAGAGACGAATGAGAAATAATTTACCAACCATTTGCTTCGATCCATTGATTCTGCAACGTAGAGTTTGAGACCGCGCATTGTCGTAACTTTTTTGTCCAGTCCCTTGTCATGTAGTCTACTCCAAGAAGTTTTTTAGAATCTTCTGGTATCGATCAGCATTGATCTTTAGCATTGTTACAGAAAAATCTCCATTAGTAGTGTCTCAGAAGACACTTATCGCACGATCGTCAATATTTTCAACTTACAACCCATCCGATTAACCAGGCTCAAATTTCAAGATCCATGCTCTTGCTGGAAACAATTATGAATATCGGATTCATAATTGTCTCTAGCCGGACACCGGAATATCATCTATTTTCCGCTATTACATCAAGATCCTTTTCGAGGCAGAAACGTCTAACTTACAAGTTAGATCAGAAGAGTGTCATAGATGGAAGTGAAGAATACACAAAGCTACAAATAAGAAAACACGAAAACTTTGTTACAAAAAGAGTGGAATTTCTAGAGCAATAGCTCTTAAACTTTAAACTGCTGTCGGCACCACTTGAAATTTTTAAAATGTGTTTTCTCACACCATAAAAAATTCTTTTTCTTTATTTAAGACGAAAGATCTTCCTGTTTTCTCAAGAGTATTTTAGCTTAACTTTACACACAATTTAAGCAGTTGAGAAAGGAAATTCACCTGTGCCCATTCGTCAGCATAAAAACATATAGATCCAGGGTAGACATTTACGACAGAGAAAATACACAATTACACGTATCCACGAAGATTTATTTAAAAGTAAAGGTTCGGTTTTCAATGAGAAAGGTGGAAAAAAGAATTAAGAAGATCAATCAAAGAAAACACTGTTATCAAAAATTTTGCACCCTCAAAAAAGGTGGTTTCCCTTAGGTGTGCATGCAGTCCAGGTTAAGATGGACTGAAGAGATGACATTGGCTTTTTATCTTTAAAATATCCTATAACAATGTTTCTTGAGTTATAAATGAAGTTTGGCTCCTATTAATATTAAAAAAATAGATTAAAAAATCTTTGAATGAATGCCAAATTTCATTTTTTTAAACAATTTTCAGTTTCGCTTATCCGAAAATCATGTTAAAATAATCAGAGAGAACCAATTTTAGATATTATCTTTTTCAGATACGTCTTAAAACATTAAAAAATAAATAATTAATAAAAATCAAAACACGTTATTACTAGAAACTGAATTTATGATTTGTACAAGTAACCTTGTGACTCACTTCATACACTCGTAAACTGAGTATTGCGTGATTGTCGGCAATAAAAATGGCGAAGATTTATAAACGAGAGGTTTAAGCATCGATTGATTGATTAAATCACAGCTTAAATCTTTTTGCACACTTCTAGTTTCGTAGAAAACTGTGAAAACATTTGTATTATTTTAATGAATTAATCTGATGCAGATAGCACCATAGCTTAATATAGCGGGTGTAATGTTTAAAAAATGTATTAATTTGCATTAAATTTGGCATTATTTTCTTAAGTTTATAGTTAAATAACGAAGCTGCAAACAGCCTACTTAGGATATTAAACGTGCATAGGGGTGCCCGTACATTGGGACAACTGTCCTCCCTTTGTCATCATATTTCCCTTTTCTTAATCTTTAAGGAAGCTGTAAGGAATAATTTTATTATTAAATTAGTTACTTATTTTTATCACAGAAAAATTTTTTACTGATAACAAATTAAAATTACAATATTTGTTCGAAAATGTGCTGTAGAGAATCGTGACTGTTGGTTCGGTCGAAAACCGAGGTACCACTGTATTTGATTAATGCGATTTAGATATATACTGAAACACAAAGGAATTAATTAACTATATTAATCCAGAGATACCTGTTTACTATATATACAGGTAATGTACCATGCCCTTTCTTAAAACTTGTGTCCCCTCTTTTTTTATCGTGTACGGGCGCCGCTGACCTTGCCAAACAGTTTTGGCGCCTGATATTTTATATTTTGTAAAATATTAATTTTACAAAAATTAATTTGCATTGTTATTTCAAGAATTCAGTTTTCAGAATTATTAACAGTTTCATTGTTAATGCGATTTTCGAAGAGCTTTTACGTAATGTTTTCTGCAATGATAGCTGAAAATGCGAAGATGATTTTTACATTTATTTTGGTATTCCTCGAAGTGTCAGCAAACGCCAGAGGAATTTCTCAAACCGGACACGACAACAAATACCCAGCGATCGAATGGAAAGATGGACACGCTCCCATTCGTTTCGAGAATCAAGATGAAATCAAAAATTTCATCATTAATTATCGAATTATGAGAAAATCACTGAAAAAAACATCAAAAGAAACCATCTTTGACGCCCTTCCAGAAAATCATGAGAGGAAATCGACGAAAGGCAGCAGAGTTCGAATGGAAATGTCTTCCAATTTAAACAAATTCGTCTCTACCTTCGACATTGGAGCAAATAATGAAGACAAGTCTCCTAAATATAAAAACTTAATATATGACAAACGAATAAAGCCTAAGAAGAAAGCAAGAGACGAAATCAATTTAAGTCACGAATATCAAACACCAAAACGTAGTAACAACAACAATAAGAGTGAAACGAAATCCAGAATTAGCGAGGAATTCTTCGACTCGGAATATTCACGGATTCTCAAACATCGAGTGTTGTTCTACATCTTCGGATCCTCCGCATGTATAACAACTTCCATCTTGATGTTCGTTATAATAAAATGGATTTTGTCATGCAAACATCGAGTCGAAATGTGGGTGTCGAGAGTTGCGTTATCACACATAAACAAGAGATTTCCCGAGAGTTTTCTAGAGACAAATAACATCGATTTGCAGCAACCATATCTGAAGACATACGACATTGAGGAGTTGAAAATTCCAGAATATACAACAAACATTAATTGCGAAGATCGAGTGCTGCAATCGAAAGCATCTATCAGGCAAACAGATGTCGACATTATACGACTAGAAGGATTAAAAGAGGAATCGAAATTACATTCAATTCTGAAAAATTCATTAACATCCCAATTGAAAAATGGAGACAAACGATTGTTTTCTATTGGTATAAAAAAGGACAACGAAGGAAAGAAGTTCAAAAGCGTTGAATTTCAACCGTACGTCAGCTGCTACACGTACAGAAAGGATCTTCCTGTCATTTGCAAACCACGACCAATTAAAAGACATCTTGGAGCAGGAGATGTGAACAATAATTCGAAGGATTTCTGCTTAAAACTGCACCCGATGGAAGACGAAGTCTCGCCATTTGATGAACTTCGAGACATCCTTCTGCTTATTGACAAAGAAAAAATTATAGAAGATAATTATTCGTATGACTCGGATTGCGTCATTAAATTTAACGACGAATTATCGAATTGCCATGGCCAAGACTACACGTTCGCTTAAATATTATTTAATGTTGAAAATTTTGCGATCTTTTAAATGTTTGTCTTGTTAATAATTGTGTGAATATTATAATAATACAGTATACTGTATTTAAAATTGGTAAGATGAGTTAATAAACGATTTCTTATTGCCTTAAGTACGGTCGGTGTCTCCGCTCTTGTTCATTTTACTTAGACGGACTTTCTCAATTTGGCTTTCCCGCATAGCCAGGTTTTCATTTTCTGCATCTTTTCGACGAGAAAAGTGGAATTGATAACGATTGATATAAAGGTATTGGCAAATTGATACGATGTTGATACAGTATACATTGTGTACACTTATCAGTGTTTTTATATAAATCGTTTATGTGTTGAAGAACATAATATTAATCTAGGGTTTACAGTCTAAAATGCCTACATAAAATATGTAATCAGTGTACATGGTAAGTGTATTTGATAGTCTCGTGTTTTTGTCTCTGTACACCAAACAAAAAATTATACAGTATGAATTTTCATCCCTGTGGAATTTACAGAAATCGTCTTTTAAAATAAAACTGTATATATTTACAGTCTCCAACGTTTAAGTTCTTGAATATAGCCTATATTTCAGTGTTTTGAAATGTAGTTGCTTAAAATAATAATTAAAATTGCTTGGAGTGCACTTTGCTCCCAATGGATAATGCCATTTTTATGTGAATATGGAAATGACAAGCAAACAAACAAATAAACGAATATATCCAAACGATAATATAATTTCTTATAGTTTACACTGAGCAACTCGTTTATCGTTTTCCAATTTTTATTCGAAAAAACCGTACACGGAAACGGGGATAAAGATTCCTGATAAAAGAACTTGCATCGAACATGGTTACGAATACGCATAAATGTTGCCCGTAAAGTATATTGTATATAAATTTTGCTTGTGTAGGAGAGAGAGAAAGAAGTTTCCCTTGACATTGAAAATTTTTATCTATATTAGTTTTCTCTCATAGCACGTCTTTACGAGACGTTAAACATTCGTTACAGTCGGGTCCCGTAATGAAATGTTGGCGTTAAGTTGAAATGAGTTATAAAAAGATTAAGTTGAAGCGAGAGTGGGAAGTGCACTATTGGCTAAAATGTCCGAGGTACGAAATAGCCCGCAGAGACCTGGGCACCGCCCTGGAGGAACAATTAAACAATAGTAGCACATTGAGGGCGATCTATGAGCCGGCGAAAAAGATCAATCCCCGCGACCTAGTGGGGGCGTTAGAAGAATACATCGCATACGAACGAGGAAATTTAAGTGACGGTACCGGAGAGTCGGCGAATCGGAGAGAGATCCTATGAAGAGCTAAATTCTCCATATAAACAAAGAAGAAGAAGAATCGTTCGTTCGAGAGTGGGAAGTCCACTCCAGCACGAGAACTTCGTGAGTTCATGTCGGTTTTAAGTTCAGTTCGACACGACCGGATATACGTCACTCTCGTCTAAGTTCGACTTGGGAATTTTTTTGTTCGATAATAAATGTGAATTCTTCTTCATGGAAAAAATAAGACATCCCCTGAAAATAAGACCTAGCGCATCTTTCAGAGTAAAAATTAATATAAGACACTGTCTTATTTTCGGGGAAACACGGTATGTAGAATATTTTTAGAGCATTAAGTTATGGCAATAAAATATTACTGTGTCTGTAACTATTAACAAATTCCTTCTATTATTATTCTTTATTATACTTTCTATTTTAATACTATACCCTCGAAATTCTGAAATAGGCAATTTANTCGGAAAGATTGCGAAGATGCTTCATCTCTTCAAATATTATATAAATATAATTTACGAACAATTAATTTTTGTTAGGCTTATGAAAAATCTTTAATCTTCGAAAAATGGTTTATTATAACGTATTAAGTTACTAGGCTAAGTAATGCAGAGTTTAAAACGTATCGAGTAAGATCATAAAAATAATAAATAAACAAACAATTTACATAATGCATTTGCATGTGTAGTGGTATTTGGTGATTTCTGAGTTCGTTATTATCTTGTTTTCTTTGTACGGCTTTCAAATGTAAACTGCAAGTTTTGGGGTCCAGTGAGTTACAGTATTGCTGGGTTGAATTCCCATGCTATTAAAAATAAGAGTGAGGAAATGTTACGTAGGTTTCTTCGCACAAGGATTTAACTTAAGTACTGTACCTTCATAAGATCCCCTTTCCTGTTATGATTTTTGAACTTGCAAGGCAAAATTTTAATCCTAGCGGTCAAAATTCCCAGCTTAGTCCGATATTTTCTGATATATCGATATTTTATTATGATATTAGATAATATTATTGGTTTGTGGGTTATCGATATATCGACATATCGATATTTACAAAACTCTTCCCTTCACTATTGATAAGATCGGCGACCTCTCTCGACTTTTTCAATCTCAACTGAAGCGAGATTCAATGGCGATCGACACAAGTGAGTTTTTGAAACTAGATCCAGTCATAAGAGGGTTCCCACAATCCCATTCGCGTTAAAAGAAACAAGATGGCTGTGGAACACGTGTCGGGCTATCAGCAGAGAAATAAAAAAGACTTTTGGAGAAACGATGAGATCTGGCTATTATTAGATATAGGGCAAGAAAAAGTATTTATTTCTAACCAAAACGTCCATTTTGTTTGTTGGTGTTTGTCGCTTATTGAGAAGTTATGTCAGATGTCAGGGAGATGAAATAACTATAGCGTAACTTAAAAGTTCCTACTTTTTCCCGGCCACCATATTAAATTGCCTATTTCAGAATTTCGAGGGTATAGTATTAAAATAGAAAGTATAATAAAGAATAATAATAGAAGGAATTTGTTAATAGTTACAGACACAGTAATATTTTATTGNATTTTTCTAGAATTATTCATTTATTACTGTTAAAATATAATTTGATGTGAAATTGAAATAACTGAAAATCAGTTTTATTCTCATATTTTACTTCAAAAACTATCCGAAAATATTTTAATCCCTATTATAATCTCTAATGAGATAATGGGTTTAGGTTGTCTTTTCGTAATTTATAAGGAAGAAAACACAATATTCTCTCTTAATAATATAAAATTTGCGATAAAAATAATTTAATAATGAAAATTTCCGCTGTTAAGGACAAGTTACTACGTTTCGTCCTTTCAAAGATCCACGAAATCAGCAAAATACTATGCTGTATCCCTTTGAAGGTCGGAAAGATTGCCAAGATGCTTCATCTCTTCAAATATTATATAAATATAATTTAAGAATAATTAATTTTTGTCAGGCTGATAAAAAATCTTTAATAACAGACAATTTTAATTGTGAAATCTGTGAATAAATCACGTTTAACGAGCGAATGATGATGTATGACTTATATAAAGAACATTAAAATCAATATATGAGATCATATCTTGATCGTGACGTATGAATGGAAAATAAATAAAGAATTAATTCGAATTTATTTAAATTGTTTTATCTAAGTATATATTTTTCATATTTTAAGTAAATATTATAAATTACAAAGGTCTTTTTTTGTTTTTTGTATTGTTGACGTGTAGTATTGCTCGTGTATTTACTTTCTGAAATGAAATGCTCTCTAGCTGGATTGATTTTTGGTTAGGAAAAGCTCGAAAATCACGAAATATATAAATATTTAATCGAATTAAATTCTCAATAAAACAAAATGAAGGAATTTTATATTGTTTTGACAATTAAAAATCAAAGTTTCTGTAATTTCTTTAAGTTTAGTGTCTTTTTTACTGTTCGTGCAGAATGAAAAAATTTGATAGATTTTAGCATGTACAACTGTCTAGAACAGAGTATTAAATGAATTCAACAATGTAGATCAGGCTTTAAAATCCTGAGTACGAATATCTTTTCAGAAAGGGTATCTTTATATCATATTTTATTTTGATTATTTAAAATAACCCCAAATAGGGCCTAGACTGGGTACTTCTCAGTCTATTCAGAGCCTGAGAAAAATGCTAAATTTTGGGGTTCTCCAGTGTCTGAGGCCCTGACCAAGGCCTTATTGAAATCCTGTTTATCTAGGCATACTAACATAAACGTATATTTGATTATTTATTGTTTTATACAATTAAATTAAGAGCCTGTATACTGGCAATCAACATATAAATGATAAAATTCCAAAATCATATTTAATTAATCAAGTATTCATTCATTAATTAAAACTAAAAATAGCAATCCAAAATATCTGGAGTAATTAAGGAGAGCGATCTCGCAAGAGCAATTATTATGTGGTGTGCAATAACATATGACGAATGGTGTTAAGCTAGAATAGCTTTAACGAGTTTCTGTAAATGGATGAGTTTTATATTTTATAATGTAATGGAATGAGGAAAATTATTCCACAATTACAATAGTTTTGTGGAGTAATATATTCTTGACAAAATTATTGTCGATCCGGTCATTTGCAAAGTGCTGGGACTTCATTACTTTCAGCACCTTGCTACTAGTCCCACTTTTTTCTAGGCTTATTTATAGGAATTATATTACAATAAATGTAGTTTTTTTAAATTACATTACAAATAATTCTGTTTGTATAGTTTTATATAATGAAAATAAATTCTTAACATTAAATAATTGGAAATAAGTTATGGCTATTCAACATATTTGGAGGCCCTAAGTACCAACTAATTAAGAGATATCTTATATTTAGGGCCTGAGAGTCAGTGACAATGGATTTTTTTTATATCGCTTCTATATCATATTTTTTAATCAAATAATAAATTTTTGGGTTTTCCTTTGTCCTCAGCCCGAACCAAAGGCCTTCCTGGAAACTGGAACGTTCAAATAGCACGTGAAACTAATTTTTAGTTTGTTTTTAATTATATCTCCGATTTAATCTGAAAAATTAATAATATTTTATTAAAATTACGTCAGCATGATAATGATGCTTGCTTCGTGACTTCCTCGGTACATAAAATTATATTGATCTTGTAGACATATTTTATTGTTGATGATTTAATACATGTGCACAGCATTCATTAGTCATCATTTTAGACGCTATTTTAATAATATTGATCTTATCTATTCAAAAAATCAGAATATCATCATTAGAATCTAATAAAAAGTCGTAGATTAATGGCCAAATCATACGAAAACAGAAAATTAACTCGTCGAAGAGGAAATTTCGGCCAAGAAGTTTATAATGTATTGATTTATACATTTATAAATATTACATAATGTATTCGAAAACACATTATACGTCAGCCATAAATCAGTAAAGTGATCGTTATTACATTACTTGAAATGATGCTACTACTCACGTCACTGCTCTGAATTGATTGACCATTCGCTTAAAATCAATTGATGTACTTATTCATTTAAGAAATTCTGGAATTGAAAACCTAAAAAAACTCAAGAAAATCATTAAAGATAATGTTTTTATGAATTTAATAGAAAGAAATTTGAAGATTTAGGCTATTTTCGATAAATATAGTCGAGTGGATTATAGCGTGGTAACGTGCCATCTTGGAGCACTGGAGCACTCATGATTTTTATATGTAATTTGTATTATTGCTATGTTTTTTATATTCTTTCATGCTGGACCACCGAATTATGGGTCAATCTCGCTCGAAATGGGCGAAAGTTGGGGTGTATAGACTATTATACATTGTTGTCTCGCGCCAACTAATCAATCGATAGATCGATAGATGAATACGATTGACTATCTTTATCTTTCATTAATGAGTTTTTAGTTAGTTTAGTTATCTCTCATTAGTTATATTAATAATTAACTAAATAATTCAACTATTATTTTTCCAGCTCAATCTTGATCCTAACATTATAATTGAAGTGTACTTTTCACGCCGACCTCTTTAATGTAACCGTATGATTGCGTTACTTTTTTATTTAGAAAAATATTTTATAGATTAATTAAATTTATGTTTATTAAAAATTTTGCATTTTTATGAAAAATTATGAATATAAGCTATAGTAAAATATAATTTATTACGATTTATAAGGCACTACTCTCCTTTAAAGCGATTTTTTTTGCACGAATAATAATAAAAATGCCCTATAGACTAGAATTATGTTTTAAATATGAAAATGTATATAAAAATATTTTATAATTATTAATAAAATGTAAAAAAATTATTAAAAATTGGAGAATAATAATTTTTCGATTTAATTATCTATAAAGCCATTCCTTACATAAATTTTGAATAATTCATTTTATATCGATTAAATACGGTCAAACCTCTCAACGGTCATTGACAGGAATATAAAAACATTGACAGAAATATAAAAAATATTGACAGGAATATAAAAAATATTGACAGGAATATAAAAAATAGCCGTTATTTAGAGGTTATTCTGTATGCATATTTGTTCAACGTTCCTGAAAAAAGTGGCCATTATTGAAGGTTCGACTGTATATAGGGACAAAAATTACGTAAATTAAGGTTAATGCACACTAAAAAATTACCAATCGTTATAAATTTCTATTTAAGTTATTATATTTAATCATTTTTAAAATATTTTTCTCCGAATGTTGCACTTTAACAATTTATTTATCAATAGATCCTTTCTTGTTCTTACGAATCGTTAAATATTTACTATTTATAATTTCATTTTTTAATTTTTTTTCTTATTATTTCCTGGTCATAGAGGCGAGTATACACCAAAGCAACTACTATACCATTCATGTGTACCGTTGCACGCAACGAACTCCATGCAAATTGGTAAACATCGAAAGAACAACAGTTGCTGTTAGATATACAGTTGAATGTAGATGTATACTTACAAATATATTAAATGCCCATTTTCTAGTGGAATTACTGAAATTCTTATTATGTAATCAGAAAAATAATGTATTAAATATATTTTTCAGTTTATGTAATAAGTTTTTTATCGAGTTAATGCTAATGTTAATGCTAAATGAAATTATAATTTTTATTTTTACAATGTAGTTTTATGAAGTCTATACATTCCTACGTAGACTATTTATATAAGAAGTACAAGAAAATAATCTATTAGTTACATTAAAACTTAATTTCTGTACTTAATGCGAACAATTAATAGTATCTGCATGTATTTTTCAAATTTTAAGCATTTTAATTATTTAATTTTAAGTATTTAAGCAAATAGAAATGGATACTTTTGAGTGATTTCCGTATATAATGCGCACCAATCGATTTCTATGTCAGACGTTTCATTCTAGGACAATACAATGAACAAATTGTCTGGTTTTCTTTCAACTTTCAAACCGAATAAGAAGGATCTTTATGATCAATAACAGCTGCTGAAAGTCAATAGAACATTCTATTATATGAGCTTATATTCTTGTAGAAAGAGAAATATTTTACTTCTAGGATCTAACTTCGACCTTCTTTTTCCAGATTAGAAATTAAGAAGTTCAAAATATACTCGTATACAGCTTAACAAATAAGGTATCTCCCATTTTACCATGAAAAACGATCATTTTATGATGATAATTTTACTATGGAAAAGACCATTTCTATCACCTTTTTAAATTAGTTAGTCTAGATTTCTCTTGTGTCCATAAACAAGGATTATTGAATGATCGAATAGTATTGCTGAAGGAAGAATCTCGTGTTAATTGCGTTGATATTTTGATAATTTTATAATGATAATAATAATAATATAGTTCTGTTTTACTCAAGGAAAAAATGAAATTCATAATAGTTTGTCAATTTATCGATTTAAACTTCTGTACTGTTTCTCAGTTAATATCAATACAATTTGATTACATTCTAGTCCGAAATAAGATCTTTTCTTGGTAATTCCGAGAAGATCGAATATTAAAACTAGATTATTAACACATAAATAAGACTTTGTAACCATAATTTTCAACCCTTTCTTCCTTAAACTGGCACCCTCGCTGACTCTTCTATGGGTGTTGCAAGATTCTATACAAGAAAATTTAATTTTTATATTGTTTTTATAGATATGAAATTGTCGTAATTCGAATAACCAACATGTGGAAGCCTCATCAGGCAAAACAATGAGTGATGATGACACTGACATTCGCCAAATTGCTCTAAGACGTCAACAGAGAAGAGTCAGGAGTAGAGCGACCGTAGAACAAATCTTAGAGAAAGAAACAGTACAACTAACAAGGGTAAATTTATCAAATTTTATATTGAAAATTTTCTTAAAATATCATACAAGTAGGCCTATATTATCACCGAATTTAGAGACGTTCGAGTACTTTCGAAAATAAAAGTTTTGAACCCAATAACCCGAAACCGACATTCATATCGACAATGCCAATGCCTCTGTTCGATGACGATTCCAGGATGGGTAGAATGCACGTGCCACCTGTAATTAAATGTGAAGTGAGGTCCTTTCTTTCTCTCTAAATGATCTCTTGTAAGATATTAATAACATCTTTTTCTTTGCCACTTGAAAAGTGTAATAATTTGGAAACATATGCTCTGATTAATACCTCATCCACGGTGTCTACCATATCGATGGATCTGATCGAAAGGTTAAGGTAATATTTATAAAATTACAATATTTATGAAGATATCTGTATCCTTTTTTTGTTATTATTGAACGTTTTATTACTTGTTAAAGATTAATGGATAGCGTTATACCAGAACCTAGTACAACTATGAATCCATTATCTACACCTCAACCGGAATTTAAGGGGAAAATAAAATACATCGAATTATCGATTGGTAGTTGGCAGCAAATAGCTCAATTTAACGTTGGTAAGTAGAAAATATTCATGTTAATTAAGATAAAATCTGTACAGACGTTATGACAAATCTAGAAAATTGCTTCAACCTATTGCAATTCCTGTAATGTACAGTACATAGAATGGAATTCTCAGGTATACGTTGAAGAGACAAAGGTCATAAATATTATATTCTGAATGTTAATGATATTAATTGTCATAACAGTAAAAATCACTTGTAATTCAACTTTGATTTCTAGTGTATTTTTAAACTTTTATATATATACAAAGAGAACTACAAATATTATTTTCAAATATAAATGATATTGTTAGTGAATATATCATTAAACTTTGATAGTTTTCTATTAATATTACATATTGAATGGCTTTCCAGCTATAAAATATGAATTATTACCATTAATAATTCAAGTATTAAATGTTTCTTTGGTTTCCTGTTAATTGTTAAGAGAAAAATAGATTAATTCGCTCACATATTCAATATATTATCAATATATAATAAGTGTATATCAACATGAATTTTATAAAAAAAATATTAATAAAATTAGACGTTACTAATTTTATAATTTAATAATATAAATTGCATATTTTTTGACGTTGAACTTAATTACTTCATGTTATTCCTTATCTAATTTTATTATTTAATTTTACAAAAGTAATAAGAACCAACAAGTTTAAATAATGTAATATTAAATATTCAAAAATTTTCAGTGGAGTCAAGTGTTCCTGATATTAGTCTTGGAATTGATTTCCTAAGAAAAACTCAGGTGAGTTTTTTCAGGTATGTTGTGATAGATAAATTGCATCACTTCAAAAAAAAAATATTTCAAAAGATGAAAATAATATATAACGAAGTTTTAAATCACACGTTAAAAAAAAAATTGTTTAAAATGAGATTCTTCTTGTTCAATATACAAATTATAACACTTAGACATATACATACAGTACATACATATATATATCCTTTGATATAAGCCGATAGCACAATTAACTGACTTTTGTACCAATCTGTATAACTTATAAATCATCTATGATTTTCAATACAGATTTCACATTTTACATAATGGAATTATGAATTACAATGAATGAATGTCCTTAATATATTCATGGCTGTTGTTTGAGGATGATTCTGAAAATGATGGCTAGTACATTCCACTAAGTATGTGTTTACGAGTTTGTATTTGATATACGATTATTAAATAATGTCAAAAGCCATGTCGTAGACGTTTCTCACAATGCTAGTTTCTGATACGGCTCCATTGTTAATTAAATTGAAGATATTACATTATTATAAAAGACAGAAAACTTTCTACGTAAAAAAAATGATGGTACAAGTACTGCGAAGAAACGTCAATGATAAATGCCTCCATAATTTATTGTGGATGCAGTTATCTCTGACGCTATTGTATGATTTATTGTATTATTGTTCATAAAATCTAACACCATAAAACATGATTAAAGCAATGTTTCGGCAGTCGTTAATTCACAGAAAAAATTTTATTTGCTAAAGATAAAACAACTTAATTCTACATTTCAAACTGAATTAAATTTGTATGCAAGTGATTATTAGACATCTGATTAGCTCTAGTGAACAGTTGAACGAATAGGCATGCAAATCATTCGAAAATAACTTGCAGAGATAGCGGTGCATACTCCTTGTTGTGTTATGAAATGGTATGTCGAATCAATTAATGTAGTAATCATCTATTGCGAGATGATTGTCTTTTCATAACACTTGGATTTACTATTGAGTAATTGTAGATGTTACGTTCAACGCCTTGTGAAGAGATCTTACCTTTGTTAAAACATTATCATGCGCATTACCTCGACACATTATGGTACTGTACTTCTATACTTTTTATTTTCGCGCAGTTTAATTGGAGAATATTGACTGATTCAGTTAATCTAGTTGAATTTAGAAGAATATCTTGTCTTACAAGATGGATTTTAGCATAAATGTTTATGGTAATAATTTCTTAACAATGATGCAATTTTTCTAACACAGAATGAAGTTTACGCTTTTAAAATCTCGTCTTTCCTTTTAATTTAATTTTCTTTCTTTCATTTAATTTAGTGCATCGTTAATTTCGAAGATTCTTCATTAACTGTGGCAGGCCATAAAGGAGAAAGAGTGTCTTTCATAAATAATAGAGATGTCATGTTGTTATCACGAAAATCAGCAAACGGTTTTAATTTTTCATCTTCAAATTCTTTATTTTAGAAAAATAATTCAAAAAAATTATAACCATTCTTAATATGTGACGGTTCATCTTTTGCAAAATTACAAAATAAATCAATATAAAATTATAACAAAGCATAAAAAATTCGTGTGGGATCCAAAGATAAGTTTCATCAAATTTTTCTCCAGCAAGATGGACTCCGTTGACCGAATATTTTTTTGACTTTGGAGCAAGAATTTGACCTTAGTTTTTGGCCACACAATTCACTCTTCGTTACATTTATTGCAAGTTTATATAAAATTTGAATTTTTGGAGCACTTCGGATCTCATAGTTCATAGAAGCCTTAAATATATAATTAAACTAAGTTTTATGTGATGAATTACGATAAATTTGCACTTATAAATTATGAAAAAAGGTACAAATTCTAAATGTAAATGATTTTATAAAAACAAAATTCCATCATAAACTAATACTCGACAATAAAACATATAAATTAATATCATTATAATTAAAATTTCTTAGAAAGTAATTAAATTTATTAAGAGAATCTGAAGAATAATATAATCTGACTCAAAAACTATTCCTGAAGATAAATAATTTAAAACAGTTTCGGATAAACTGAAATTCCCGTTTTAAAACGTAAATTTATGAAGTAATTTGAAATGTTTTTACATTTTTATTAAATATTTTCTCGATATTATTATTTATTCGAATGTTACGTTGAAAAATGAATTCTAATGAATAAAATTATGTACAACTTTCAATGAATCGAATGTTGATTTTGTGATATTTTGATAATTTGATTCATTTTACAACTTCGAACCATTGCAATATTGAAGAAATGGATCTTCTCGGAAAGTAATTAACGAACAACATTTATAAATAATCTGTAAATTATATAAATTCATAATAAATAAATATCATAATTTATATTTTAATATTTTTTAAAACTAATTATAAATTATCTCAATTATTAATTTGTATCAATTATAATTAATTTGAAGCAATTTGAAGAAATATTTTCGGAATTTGAATTTTAAGTTTTTGTGTTTTTAATCATTATTATAAATTAATTAAATTCGTAATTATGGTAAATGCTTTGTTTAATGTACAGTTATTAAATTGTATATATGTGTTACCTTGGCAAAATTTCTTAGAATTTATTAAATCTTGTAAACAATATGATTTAATGTCTTAAATGTATCAATGAAAACCATACAATAAATATAATTTTGTTACTTATAAATATAGTTTTTATTAACGGGGCGTTACGAATGGGGCCTCGGTAATGGCCCTATGTCTTCAGTATTAGTGACATTTCTAGTGAGTCTGAGTGTTCAATAAGCGACCACACAGTATGGAAAATATTTTTAAATATCTAACTCCGTTTGGGGAACTTTTGAATCGAAGTAACGTGACTTTCGGTACAAACTAAAGTTTTATTTAGTTAATCTGGATTTCCTGCCCCAATGTTTCTATATTTGGTCCCGATTTTCATCTACCTAACTCCTTTCTCGAGATTAAGGAAGGACAGACAAAAAAAGGGAGGACAGTGGAAATTTATAGGTATACAGTTTTTCAAATTGCAGCCCAATAATTTTTCTATAAACACGATATTTACGAGAACATGCATAAAATCTGTTGCAAAAATATAAACACTGATAATAAAAATCAGATAAAAGCAATTATTCTCGCATTTTTACAAGATTTTTTTTATTTGAAGATGTTTTATATGAAGTCTTTCGGACGTTAAGCAACTTCGATCACATGCGAGGATATCAAAAAGTGTTTAACACGGATCACTTTTCAAATGTAGCGCAGTATTAATTAGTAGACGTTAATCATCGTCTCTTCCGGGAGGAGGTCAACTATTACTTTTGGTCGAATTACTTCAATTCCCTTCCTCAACAGTCCCTTCATACTGTCGGACCATCGGTATTAAGATGGTTGTCAACAGTTCAGGTGCAATTGATAAATATACAGGACCAGGAACCTGCTCACTCCAGATACCATACTAGATAGATGTGTCATATTCTGTGTGCATTTCAGACACAGGAAGCCACACCACTTTCCAATTTTTTTGTATTTCTTTAAAGTTGGATAATTTTCTTTATCCCAACTTACAATTGCATATGTAAAGTTGTCATGATGATTAATATTGAAATTTATATATATACTGTATATATATTAAATAAAAACAAATTTCTCAAAAGTTATTTTAATATTTCACAACTGTTTATTTAATACAGAATTTGTTAACAAATATCAATCTCTATAAAGATTCTCTAAGAGGCAACTTTCTAAGATACAAAATTACAGAATTTCTCTTTAAATATTACATACACAAAACTAGTATTTGGATATTTTGTAAGACTTAAAACATATATTATAAAAACTATTTTTTAATTTCTAACAATTTTTTTTTCATTTATAAATATCATTAAAAATGTTAAGACAGATTAAAAGCAGGAGCTTTTCAGAGGAAACTTAAGTAAAAACAATAATAAATAAATATCCAGAAATCAATTTTCTGGATTAAATTTATAAACTTCACAACAAATAAAATTAATACTTGTGACCTTTATTTTTGAAAAAAGTATGAATTTGTTACTTGGAGTTGCATCTTATAAAAATATTTCAGATTGGTGATTGTGTGTCTTTTTTGAAGAGCACTTCTTGAAATTTTTTTTTGAAATAATTAACTCAAAAACACTTAATTAAGTTGTCTTATTAAAGAAATAACAGGACTATTTCAGGATTCTACAGTAGCATCAGGATTCACAAACTGCATCCTGGAATCTTGCAATAGTTCTTTAATATATGCTACAACCATTCAGATTCTATAGTAGTATTGGGTTTAAGGATTTACAGATTGCATCCTGAAATTCTGGAATTGTCCTTGTATTTATTTAATGAGACAACTAGATGCACATGGCATCATCCTATTTACTGCAAATCAAAAATTTTTTAAATATTTGTGCTTTATTTAAAATCAGAAATATTTTACTGTATTATTATAATTTCATCTATAGCATCATCTTACCTTTTCTTTCTTTTAATAGATTTGTTAAACCATGGTGGATCCATAAGAATCACATCAATAATCAAAACTAATGATGATTTTATAGCATTTACTGAATAAAGGCACTTCTAGTAAATATGTATGTATATATATATGTTGGGTTATTTGTGTGTATGAAATGATGAATTCTTTGGCCTAAATGATATGCTATACAAAAATATAAAATCATCTCTGAACAGACAGTTATGTCTCAAATAATATAAATAATAATTATTTAAATGAATAAAGCTTTTATTGTGTTCTATACATAAGAGCCAAGTACAATGATTAATGATATGTTAAAATTCAGTTCCATTATTTGAGAAAAATGAAAATTAACTGTATAAACAAATATGCATGTTTAGAAGCTGCATATCATAGTTAACATATGATGTATTTAGTCATCATTTTATGATAAAAATAACTAAATAATAGAAATTTAGCCCATTTTTATCATTAAATCTACAATAATTATTAATGTTTACAGCATTGATAATTTAAAAAATTGAATAAATAATTTTCATAGCTTTTAAATGGGCAGATATATTGCCAGAGTCAAGCAACCTAGACATCCATCAGATGGAGTTTCAAGTATTGTAACTCTGCCAATACATCTGGTAACACATTTGAAGGTTTGAGTCTTGCTCATGTGCCACTTTATCAACTTGGATCGTCATGAAAGAATTCTTGTCATTTAAAATCAGTTTTTGTGACTAGATGAAAAAACTGATTTTACATGACACTTGGTTAGAAAAATATGACTTATGCTATTTTAAATTTAGAGAAAGAGAGGAATTAATTTATAAATCTAGCAGAATCAATGGTAGTTCATGAAAATATATTGGATAAAATAATTACTGTATAGTATCTAAATAGTTATCTAATTGATATCAATTTCAAATAGCAATATATTTTCTTGAAGCTTATAAAATTTAATCAGAATCATTTAAATTAATTAAATTGTTAAAAATCTTAAATTGATTTAGATATGTTTTATTTTCATTAGTGTTCAAAAGCATTAATCAGTTGTTATTGATAGCATTTATTGTATATGTATAGCTGCTATTTTTTCTACATTATCACATGACTATTTGGTCACTTATAATTTGACATTTAGCCAGTATTTTTACTGAAATGCAACTTGTGTTATCATCAGATAATGTAATTTAGGAAAAGAATTTTCTTACTATTTAGTTAATTGATTCAAATATTTTTGAAAGAGATTCGTGCAATAAAGTAAAACTATCACATGTAATGTAGTTATTCTACAGAATGTTTATACACTTACTTTATTACTCTGAATATACGTTACTGATATAGAAGAGATTACACTAATTGCTGATATATAATAGGATATCTATAAAATTCTACTTTATGAAAAATTTATAACTACTGGGAAAACAAAGGACAGTTGCACTCAAAATTTGAATGCAATCATTGTTTCGTAAGTTTATCCTGAAGAAGATTGGTTAAATACAGCTGAAAACATTAGAGATTAAATGATTAATGAAATTTTTAAGATACTTTAGGAATGTTTTATTATGAAATTTTCTGTATTAAAGAATAAAAGCACAAATTCTATTCCTAAAATATCAAGATTTGGTATCAATCAATGAAATTTAATACTACACCAAAATACAGAGAATATACAGTGTGATTAATTGTATTGTATTGCTTTTGTAAAAAATAGTTGCAATTTTGATTGGATATATAACACTTTAAAAATGCCCATGAATTAAATTTGACTAGTTTCAAATGACATTTGAATGTCTATCAATAAATAAGTCACTTATCTTAACTAAAATAATGCTTAAATAAATGGAAAATGTACCTTAAGCTCTCAACAGCTTTCATTTGTGTGATGAAAACTTATTGATTTTCAGAATACAGTAGGCCCCGCCATACACAACCAATAAGTTTTAAACCCCTTGCCTAAGAGAGAATTCCCATAAAATAGCAGACCCCATTAAATATTAGGTATGTCTAAATCTAAAATTTTAATTTTTTTCCCAAAATAGGCACTTTATTGCTTGTCTTTGGCTTATCAGAGCTACCAGCATCACTACTATTGCATTTTGGAGCCATGTTTGCAAAGTAATAAGGCTTAAATGAAAATAAGAGAAGTACTGATATTAAATGGACACTACATATTACTGATATTACAAGTGACAACTCCAGATAAAGGCTGTTTTGCACTAAATACTGGGACTCTTATGAAAGTAATGAATCACAGTGATGCTTTTCCAGAACAAGAATGAATGTGATTGAGCAAGGTGCTGAAGACTTTGTGCACCTTTAAAAAATGGTACCAATTTAGCATGCAATTGTGAATTTTTATTTTATTTATTTTACAGTTTCCCCAAGACTGCCAATAGTGTAAACATGAAACAGTGTGTAGCAAGTCTGCATAAGGCAGGATCCTACTGTAGTTCAAAGCAAAAAAATGCAAATTAGAACATAAATTATGTAGCATTATATTCAGATAATATGGAAAAAATTGCAACTTAATTAACAAAATGTTAGAGTGAAAGGAATGACAGCATTATCATTTACCCATAATTCTCATGCATCAATCTTCACTACTATAATTTCTATTAAATAACAACATAAAAATTTACCTTTAAAAGCTTGAAAAAATGGCCATTCCTCACATTGGATAAATTTTTTATTGTGCATTTGGGGGAGACAATGCCATTCAAATATATATTTATTTGCTAGAGAAAGTTGATTAATTAAAAAAAATTTTGTTCTGAAAGACTAAAAATAAATTTCTGAAACTAAATATAGGAGGTATTTCCAAATATAATCTCATTATTATGGTGAAAATCTAATCGTTTGGACTCTAAATTAGTTGGAATTTATTAAATTTATTATTAGTAGCTGTTGATTTTTTTTTTTATTAATCTCTGAAGTTACCTACAGGTTTATGAGGTCTCAATTATTTTTCTGCTGCCCATCTTCTCTTAGACTTCTCAAAATGGAAATAATTTACATAGATGCCTCTTTATAAGTAACATATCTGATACTATGAATTTTGTTTGTTTAAAAATTATGATTTAATAATTTTGACCATAATATAGCAATTTATGATATTTTCATTGTTTCAATTTTTCCAGTTATTAGTAGTTTTGTATGGGTAATATTATATTACTAAATTAACTAGTTCTAATCACCGTTGACCAACATCATTATCTCATGATTATATACTCATAGCATAATGATAAGCATTGCTGAAACCAACTGTATAAATTCATACACTGAAACCTAATGGATTTCTCTATCCATTAATTTCAAGACTATCTTTTAATAGAAAATTACAAAAGGCCAAGTGAAAGAAAATTGTATATTCTGTAAATGGCATAAAGTCCTCTCTTTGGAAAATACAAACAATAACAGAAATTCCACAGAACATCAAAATCAAGAACATTTTATCAGAAAATGTATCTTTGAAGTGAAAAAAAGGAAGAATGACAGCAAAAATAATAAAAATACAACATTAAAACAGTTATATTTGTAAGAAATGTAAAAATTTAGCAACAAATAATAAAAATGTCTGGTAAATTTTAAAAAAATACAGTTTGTTTAAAGTAACAAAAAAAATTTGCTATTAAAAAAACAGTCAAATGACTAACTTGAGATTGCATACGCCCCACTATTGAATGCAACCTCACAGTTAAAATGGCATATTTGAAAACCTAACATTACTGCTTTGTAATTTCATAACAGTCATTAGTTTATATTATTTCTTTATGAAATATTTCATAGATAAACATATTATTTGAAAGTTAAATAATTATTGCTTTTGATATACATATAAAAAAAAACAAAAATAGGAAAGCTTACATGCAAATTTTATACACTCGTTTAATTTGAAAATGCCCCTGTTTTTAATCAAGATAATTTTACATAGTGCATTACTATAAAAACTAGGCTAGATAAATATCTAAATACATACAAAAAAATTTTTTTCTCCATTATATAGTTTGAAAACTATCTTTAAATGTGATATTTTAAAATACTCTTGAATTAACTATATGACATTATTTTAAGGACAAACATGAATTATTATTAATTGGTATACAAAAGTGATTGAAAAATACTTTAGGTAAACTTTATAAAAATCTTCTTTAACAATATGTTTGGTAAAATTATGTATAATATTTATTAGTATGTATCCACATACTTGAACAATGTTCTTGACTTTCTTTTTTGAACTTTATACAGAAATTGTTTTAATTTATCAAACATTTGTAGTTGCCATAGTTTCAAATAGCTTCTCGTTATTTAATAAGGTCTGAAAAAATAAAATGATTACATAATTATGAAAAATTGATATGATATGTATAAAGTATACATAATTTTTACATGATTACAGTACTTTAAAACAATGTTAATGTGTGTATTTTTTCATTTTGGCTTCATTAATATATAATTTAGAAAGAGAATTATATATAAGAGGACTGCTGTATAACAAATTGATAAATTCCAATTTTTAATTATAAATTACTTAAATCATAAGGTATAGCACCCACTTCTAGATTTTAAAATAAGTAAATAGATTATTACTCAATTATTTAAATTCATCACTCTGTATATATGTCGCAGGGATATGATAAAAGTGGGGATATGGTCAAATCCCTAAGATAAATGATCAATTCACCAAAGATGTTAAGATGACAATCCTATAGAGTCATTTCCCTAAAAAAATAAGTGATTTGAACAAATCCCTGTATTATTTTAGTGAAAAGATAAAATAAACAAGTCAGGACTTGCATAGCACTGCTTGCGCTGGTTAACTGTTCCCTCGTCCCTTCAACAGGCTAGTTGCCGGCAACCTCTGGCACACGCAGTTGCACAAATCATTATGTCACAATAGTCACGTGCATTTATATTTTATTTTCCTTGTAATTTGCACGATTATCAAAATAATGGCTTTGAATACAGGACAAAATCAGACTCAAACTGAATTTGTGTGTGAAGAACAGTTCAATGAAACTATCAGGATATGTTTGAGTGAGCGGCACAATAAAGAAAAACCATTGTGGACTCGCGAAAGAATAGAAGCTAACACAGCCATTGAACAATTTAATTAGCACCAGTACTTAAGTTTCAACGGACAAATAAACAGTATTACTACAGAAAAAAATACGATCTAGTGGAAGTAGGTACTAAAAATCTTTGATTTTGAAGAGAAAGTCTGACTCTGATCCAGCTGTGAAAATAGTGCCTGTAGAAGAATTTTATCACACACTTTAGGAAACTCATCATTCAACTGGCACAGAGGCCTCTGCCTCTGTAGCCAGTTGACTGAACTATACAGCATCAGTCAACTGGCTACAGAGGCAGAGGCCTCCGTGCCAGTTGACTGATGCTGTATAGTTTGAAATTGCGATAGTTTATACCCACTTCAGTTGTTCTGGAGTTTTTGAAACTGTGCATGGTATGTCAGTCTAAAAAAATTTCCAAGAGAAGGAATTGTCGTTTGCCCAATTGTGTCCTGCGACTTCAACCATTGTGCCATGTGGATTTAGTTGACTTGCAGTCAATCCCAGACAGAAATTACAAATGGCTATTATATTACCAGGATCACACAATGAAATTCAGCTTTCTGCGGCTGTTGACTTCGAAAAGAGCAGCTGAAGTAGCAATGGACCTATTAAAAATTTTTCTGGAAGTAGGTTGTCCTCATATACTGCAAAGTGACAACGGCCATGAGTTTACGGCTGCTGTCATAGAAGAACTGACATCCCTGTGGCCAACATGTAAAATTGTAAATGGTAGGTCTAGACATCCAACAAGCCAAGGATCTGTTGAGTGATCAAATCAAGATGTTGAAGCTATGTTAAGTGCTTGGCTTATTGATAATGACACAAATATTTGGGCTACAGGTTGTTACTTTGTTCAGTTTCAGAAGAATCCCTCCTTTCATCGTACCATTCAACGATCATCTTACAAAGCCTATTTGGAACAGAACCAAAAACAGGACTCATATTTCAAAGAAGTTGCTTGAAAAGCTTGTTATCGAAGAGGACTTGTATCAGCTTCTTAAATTAAACAGCAACATAGTGACAACACTTTGACATTAAAGAATTTACCAGCAACTCAATTAATGAACAATGATGACGCTTCAACTTCAGAAGTTAATTCAGAAGCTGAATTAATTACTATAACTACAATGCTTCAACTTCAAATTTAGAGGATCTACTAGCAACTGAATCAATAACACAGCTTGAACCAATTTACAACTCTACAACACCTGTACTGCCAGTTAAAACATCTGTACTGTTAATAGAATCAAAAACAGAAGCAGTTGACAGCGAAGTAAAACTACATTGTGGTGTTTGTGGAAGAGAATCTACTGGAGCTCATTCATGTGACATTTGTAAAAATCCAGTACACGCAATATGTGGAAATAGCTAGGAGAAGAAGGATATGGATTGAAAATTTTATGCTATTTATGCCAAAAAGAAAAGAAAATTATAGATTAAAGGGAACATGCAGCAAAATACCTAAAAATATCAGCTGAAAAAATGGAAGATTTTTCATCGAAGAAATTTAAGGATGTGTTAGTGAATTCCACAGTTTTAGTTGATATACCTAAGGTAGATAGAGGTCCATTAGATGGAAATAATATTATGGAGATAGTATTAGATTAAAAAAAAAATGGTTTATACCAAATTGGTACTTCAGCTGGCATTATAAAAGATTGGCTTCCTAGAAACGTTCTTCAAATAGCTACAACCACATTTACCAAAACCGTCCCACTGATAAAGCTAAGTTTGTGAGAAATTGCTGGAAAATTATCTTTACTCGGAGGTCAACGTTTAAGAAATGGTCCTGTGAAAAATCCAAGGTACAGTGCAAAACAAATAGATGTGCCTGTGAAAAAAATAACATCCTCTGTGACTCCAGGTGCCACAAATCTACAACGTGTTTCAATAAAAATAAATAAACTTGGCATTATCTCTATCTTTTCATATAAGTACTTCTTACTTTGTTGATTCGTTTTTGTCATTTCATGAAATCAGTTTAGAGATTTGATCAAATCACTTCATTCAATTAAGGAAATGTCAATATCGAACCTTTATTTTAACATCTTCAGTAAATTGATCATCTCCCTTAGGAATTTGATCAAATCTCCACTTTTATCATATCCCTGCAACATATAAAAATATAAAAAAATATAATATAAAAAACTTATGATAAATAAATGAAATTTATATAATTTAAGCTATTTAGCATTATACCATTCTACAATTCTATAATGTAAGACTTATTTAATTCATAAACCTTGGCAAGGACAATCTTGTCAACTATGAATGTAACTCTTTTTTCAAGTAGAAAGTTCTAATTTTGTTGATTTGATAACATCTATAAGCAAATTTATATATAACCTGATACTGTTTTAGTTTGAAACATGAAAAAATTCTGTTGTTATCAAGTAAAGTTAAAGGAAATCCATATACAAATCTGATTCTTTTTCTATAGAAAGAAGAATGTCTTGAGTTTAAGATCCCTAATAATTTTTTAAGAGAATATCTGTGAACTTAAAAATCTAAAATAAAAGAAGAGATTTAGTACAGGAATCAATGTTTATATTAAAAATTCAATATACTACTGTAAATGAGGATCAAATTTTTCAGATAAAATCAGCATTTGACTTTATCTGAGGATTTGTCTTGGATCAAAGTCAGCATGTAGAGGTTGCAAAATTACATGTTAATTTGAATTTTTGTAGCTTCTTATGTAATGAATACAAAACATGTACGATTTTTTAAACAAAATTTAACAATACTTTTACTATGTAGAATTCTCATTTTACCTGAGACCTCAAAATATCTTTGAATTTATAATTGGGCTTTTAAAGCCCAATTATAAATTTAATAATTGCACAAACTAAAACTTAGGTCAAAATCAAACATATAATGCATATTTCTGTTTGGAATTTGAATAAATAATCCCACTTTTTCCTGCATACAAAACTGTTCAAAATTATCTCAACAAGTTTGTATGCTATAAGAGATTCTCCACAGCAACTGATGATATTACAGTATTTTTGATGGATTTAAAACAAAACTGTTGGATAATTCTATATAATACAAGACATTCAAAGATATTTTGAGGTCTCAGGTAAAATGAGAATTCTACATAGTAAAAGTATTGTTAAATTTTGTTTAAAAAATCTTACATGTTTTGTATTCATTACATAAGAAGCTACAAAAATTCAAATTAACATGTAATTTTGCAACCTCTACATGCTGACTTTGATCCAAGACAAATCCTCAGATAAAGTCAAATGCTGATTTTATCTGAAAAATTTGATCCTCATTTACAGTAGTATATTGAATTTTTAATATAAACATTGATTCCTGTACTAAATCTCTTCTTTTATTTTAGATTTTTAAGTTCACAGATATTCTCTTAAAAAATTATTAGGGATCTTAAACTCAAGACATTCTTCTTTCTATAGAAAAAGAATCAGATTTGTATATGGATTTCCTTTAACTTTACTTGATAACAACAGAATTTTTTCATGTTGCTAATGTATCTACAAAATGTCATGCATTCATTTTGAATATATATTTTTATTACTTCTCAAAAGTTTCAGTAAATTTCAAACTAAGACAGATATACTGTAATAATTACATTATTGTTAGCCATTCGAAATATAAGCTTGCATATATTGCATCTGCCTTAATAAAATCAAATTTACTAAACATGAAAATACTTTTTATTAATTGATTTTGCCCTGTGGTAATACATACAAAAGCAGAAATTATGTGCTGTCTTTGCAACAGCATGGTTATGCTGTTGTTAAGTTCTGGCCTGCAAGTGCTTATTCCTTGGCTGCTCTGAGTTTGAATCTAGATTTTATTTTTAAGAATGTTTTCAATTTTTATTTTTGAGGGAAAGGTGGGTGGATTACATTTTTCCATTACCAAACTATTTATCAAATACAGTAGGGTGTTGTTTATCCGAATCAATTTGGGACTTGGGTTGTTTGGATAACTTATTTTTCAGATAACCGATTATGTACAAAAAAATATATTAACCTATCCCATGTTGAAATTTTTCTCCGTTGTGTGTCGCTTTGCATTGAATTTTCGACGATGTTAAGCCTAATGTAAACTTTTTAAAATAATAATCGTGGCTATTGTATCATTAAAAATTATTTTTTTATTTTTTACAAACAAAATAAATATATTGAAAATTATAAAAACCAAAAAATTATACTTTAGAAGTTAATCTAGTATCAAAAATGTTCAATTCAGCACGACACACAGTCCTCAGAAAAACACCACACAAAAGTGCCAGTGCTGCCAGCTAAAATACACACATCAACAAAAAAAATATTGGAATAGCCCAAGATATAGCCAAAGATTAGATTGCAGCACCACAGCACTAGTGAAAATTTAAATTTGCCGACTGGAATTCTTTCGGATAACTGACGTTTCGGATAACCGACTTTCGGATAAACGACACGCTACTGTATATAAAATTAGTATAAAAAGCAAAAATAAGTAAATACATAAACCTATCCTGCAATTAGATTTATTAAGAGTTGTATAAAATAAACTTGAATCTGCCCAAAGACACAACACTAACTAAAAACTTGAAATTAAGTATTTGTGATTAACTCATGCTCAAAATGAAAAACTGCAAGGATTAAGCCATATTGGATTTCCATTTACAAATCAGTGTAAGTATTAACACAGCTGACATATCTCCAATTCTCAGTTGAATAGAATGTTTTCAATTTCCTTTAATTTTTGGTTAGTGGTTAGTGTTTGTGCTATTGGAAATGCCATGAAAATATAATAAAAATATACTGTAAGTTGAATGAGAGAGCAAGTAAATTAGACCATCAAGAAAATAAAAATACCTGAGTAAATTACCAAGTTATTTATTTTCAAATTTTTTTTGGTAATGGAAAAACATACTTCTGCTTTCCCTCAAAATAAAAATAAAAATTATAGACATTCTTTAAAAAAAATCAAGATTCAAATCCAGAGCAGCCAGGAAATATGCACTCGCGGGCCAGAAATTAACCACTATGCCGGCAAGTGTTTGTGCTACAGCTTATAAATCCAACAGCTTGAAATTGATTCATATTTTTCTTGAAAATGCTTAAGATTAAAGAATTTTAATTATTATGTGAAACTAAGCTTGTATGTGAACTTTTATTTTAAATATGAAATACGAGGGCTGTTCGGAAAGTTCGCGGCCTTGCCTATATGCGGCGCTGCGATCAATTTAATTTTTGGCAGGAATAATTCAGCCATCTTTGCTAAAGATACGATACCAATTTCCGCTTGATTTGTCAAAAAGTTTTGCCACGACAGCTTAGCAGATAGTCAATGTGCACATGCTTTGTCAAAAATGGAGAAGACGGAGACTCGTGCGGTCATAAAATACCTGACGAAAAAAGGGTTGACCCCATCTCAAATCAAAGCTGACATGGATGAAGTTTTAGGAGAGTCTGCTCCTTCGTACACCACTGTGAAAAAATGGACAGCCCTTTTTAAATCTGGCAGAGAAAGTGTGGAAGATGACCCTCGCAGCGGACGGCCGTCAACTGCTGTCACTGAAGAAAACATCGACAAAGTTCACGATTTGGTATTAGCAGATCGCCGTTTGAAAACGCGTGAGATAGCTGAGACAACAGGCATCTCTGTCGACCGAGTGCACCACATCCTAACCGAAGATTTGGGTATGACGAAGGTCTCAGCAAGGTGGGTGCCGCATCTGCTGACCGCCGAGCAAAAACGTGTTCGCACTTTGATGTCAAAGGAGTGTTTGGACTTCTACCAGAAAAACCCACAGGATTTCTTGCGTCGGTTTGTGACTACTGACGAAACGTGGATCCATTACTACACTCCTGAAACAAAAGAACAGTCGAAGCAATGGAAACACCACAGTTCGCCACCACCAAAGAAGGCAAAGACAGTTCCATCAGCGGGTAAAGTGATGGCCTCGGTTTTTTGGGATGCTAAAGGCATCATCTTTATTGACTACCTAGAAAGAGGAAAGACCATTAATGCTGTCTATTACTGTGAACTTTTGGAAAAACTGAAGAAAGAAATCGAAGAAAAGAGGCCACACTTGAAGAAGAAAAAAGTTCTGTTCCACCACGATAATGCACCTGCACATTCCGCCAGAATCACTGAACAAAAGATAAACGAACTTCGCTTCCAATTAGTTCCACATCCACCGTACTCACCTGATTTGGCCCCCAGTGACTTCCACCTTTTTCCAAACCTAAAAAAATTCTTGGCTGGAAAGAGATTCCACTCAAATGACGAAGTCATCTCTGAAGTGAACGAGTATTTTGCACACCTTGACAAATCGACCTATTGTGATGGCATAAAAAAGCTAGAACATCGCTGGAATAAGTGCATTGCTAACAGAGGAGATTACATTGAAAAATAAAAAAAGTTTTAACATTATTTTGTTTGTTTTTCTATGTGAGGCCGCGAACTTTCCGAACAGCCCTCGTAGTTAAATCAAGTGATCATTTTGTTTACTTTCCATGTTAGATGTAAAATGATCAATCTTAATTTGAAAAATTATTTAAAGAACACTTACTGTAAATGAACTATCACTAGATATACTTTCTTCTTTATTCTGGAAAAATAAATAAAAGAAATCACTTTTATGTATAAAAAGAAAAATAAATATTTACATACAAATACACTTTCTATTTATCTTTAGATAAACGTTTTCTCTTTCTTTTTTTATTGATTAGGAAGATACCACAACTAAACTTATACTTTTTGTAATTGCATATATATGCAAATACAGTATATTATATATATAACATATTTTGGGAGTGTGTACACATGTGCAAACAGAGAGTATTAAGTTAATTCTCCAGTGGATGCTTCCATGATGTGTCAAAAATCAAACTTTAACTTTTAGGTCTATGAAACATCATGCAATTAAATAATTACTTCATTTATATAAATTGTATTTATTTAAAGTGAAAGTTTAAAAAATTATATATATAAATTTATATTTTTCTAATAAAATGAAAATTATTAATTGTATCTCTGGGATAAGTTAAATAGCAAATGTAGCTTGTCAATACATTCTGGATGTTTACAAATGCAATAAAAAGCATTTAGATGAGCAATAAATTTCTTTCTTTGAAAGAAAATATATATATATATATATACTGTATATATTATATCAGTGGAGTGCGGTGACATTTGATGACAGGGAAGCTGTATTTCCATAAAAATTATAAACAAACCTATTCATTGGAAGCGTTATATGATATTTTGTGTGTATCATCCACGAGCTAAACAGCAAGGTTGGTGCTCTGTAAAGCACATATGCATATGTGTATAATCTGGCTACTTTACACGATTCAAATAATTTCATCTTGGAAGCTGTCCCATATTCGACAATATGGCGCTTCCATTGGGAATATGCATATACGAATTTATATTCTGATATACAATAGCAATCTTGTCACTGTTTTCACATGTATAGAAATTTGTAATAAAATACACAATGCAGTTATAATAAAATATTAATTTTAAGTAATTCATAGTATGCTAAAATATGAAAATAATCACACAATATGTATTCATATTTTAGAAAATACAAGGGAAGCAGCACTTCTACAGCTTACATGGATGGCATGCCACTTATATATATATACAATATATACACTGTATTATTTGAATGAAGACACTAAAACTTAAAAAAAAGCATATCACTGAAATCAAGGTGACTTAGATTTGATGTAATACATCAAATTAGCAACTTCATAGTCATAATTAGCAACTTCTAGTACCACACACCTTATTTCTCCAAGTAATTCCATATCATCATTTTAATAATTTTATTAAGCTAATATCAATAATAGTAAATATTTGAAGCTGACTTAGCTCAATCTCTTGTCTTTTATACTAATATCATAATTATTTGGATGAAAACTTTTGCAGTTTTCATCCAAATAATTATGATATAAATAATTCTTTCAAGAAATGTTGCATTTTTGTGCTTCAAATGACACTGAGAATGATTGAATGTGGGAAGACACAAGCATCAAATCCAGTTTCAATTCAGGAAAGCCTAACACAGAAAGTAGAGGAGTTTTTCAATGTTGATACCATGGAAAATGGTGATAATAACTTACTTTATTGTGACAATAACTTACTTTATTGTGCAATAAATACTGAATCAATTTATGTCAACAGAATTGGTTCTGTTGGCATAAATTGTGAGCGTTTAAAAATTAAGATGTCTTCAATTGGATGACATCTTATATTCGAGTAAATGTAATAATTGCAGATAAAATAGCATTAAATTTTAAAAATTATACAATTGAAGAAAATAATTGTAAGAGTAAAATTAATAATAATAATTTATTTTCAATAGTTTTATAACAGATAAAGACATATGAGAATAAAGGTAGATAAGTAGTTGATATAATTGATTTTTTTAAACTTTTATGTTTTAATGATATCAGAAACATTTACTAACTTGAAAGTTAATAAACAGCCCAATAAATGACCAATGTAAGTACAGTACTTTATTGGGTTAGTCTATTGACTTTTAAAGCTAGAAAAATTTGTCATATTCAATCAATATTACTGATAAGTTTTTACTTTCTTGGCTGTTATACATAATACAGGAAAAGTATGGCAACTGATCAAAAACTAATTCCCCTATAATTTCTACATTTTTGGACTCAGGACACCTTGAAACATCAAGAAATGCAAAGAAAAAAACCCTCAATTTTTGTATATGGATGTTAGCATGTTCGACAAAATTCTTTTCATTCATTTTGAAGCTTAATAATTCCTGAAATTTTGCAGTGAGGTTTGTATATTAGGAGCATTGATACTATTAATTTTTGGTAGTTAAAGGTTGAGTGAATGGAGAGATGGGATTAGACTTTATTAAGATTTTACTCATTATCAGCATTTATAGTTTTTTGTAAAATTCATCTGTACACTCAAAATTAAGCTCTTTGCCATTTTATAATAATTAATAATTGAAGTTTTTTAAAATAAAATCTCATAACAGATGGTGCCATACATAATTTTAACTTTTGTGCCAGGAAAGTTAATCAAATCATTGCTTTAATTTTATTTACTTACTGTTTATCAACATATATTTCATTTTTTAAAATTAAAATCCAATATAAGAAGAACCAAAATGATATGTTATTTTTACATTCTCAGATAAAATTATATTAAACATTAAATAATGTTCATTATGTTAATAAATTTTCAAGTGATGAGAAAAAGTTGTCTTGAGAACTTAAAGTTAAACCATTAATGTTTCAGATAATTGGATAATAAATAAATTAATAAAATGATACCTGTTTATTTTCTCCTAAAAATTCACTAGTGTATGATTGGCCTGCTTGTTTTTCAGATTCGCCTTCAGAATTTTGCATGTTGTTTCCAGATAAATCCAATGGACATACATAGTCTTCGAATGCAATTTCATTTTTCCCTTTTTTTCTCATTAGGGAAAACTGGCCTCTACGAATTGCCTGTCAAATCACATTTGTATAAATAACTGTCACACTTATTTTTATGAACATCACAAGTTTCTTTTCAATTGAATCATTTTTATTATTATTAAATGTATAAAAATATGCAATTTTATTATTATTCAAAAACATATGAAAAAGTCAGAATTTTATTAAAGGTAGGTATTTTCAAAATTTTTCTGTTCCATCTTCTGATCAAAGAATCGACAAAGAACAAAATTAATTTATTAAAAATAAATCTTGACCAATGGTATTTACATTAAAATACATTTAAATAGCTGTACATTTTCCTCACTACATTCATTCAGTTTTTAATGCATTATTTTAAATGTTTTAAATACTAAAGCTCAAACTACTTTGTCTTTATTATTCTAGCTGCAATAGAATCAATTCCATGAGTCTAATGAATGATCTTTTGATGTCAGTTTTTCAGTTGTTCTAGATGGAAATCTTTTTTAAGTTACCACCAGCAGAGAAGTTTCCTTCCATTTGACCTTATCTGTTCAGTTTTTTTAATTAATTCTACACCTTAAAGAACTAAGAATGTTTCCTATTCAAGATTCCAATCGAATCGGCACCTCTGGTGGCAAAAATTCTAATTAGCACAAGCAGGGGCAAAATGAATAAACAATGCTTTAAGAATTTAGAATGGACAAAAAGTTTAGAAAGGTTATCTAGATGCACAATGACTAGATGGAAATTATCCTTGCATCATTTGCCTCTGTCAATGAAAACAAGCAACACTTAAATTATATAAGACTTGTATTGACATAATTTCATGATAAATTTTTATAGTGCTTTACATATTTGCATGATACATAAGTATTTTAAACTGAATTGTGTGTAATTCAATGATACATCATTACAGACTCATTAAGTACTTCTGATATCAGTGCAAATTTATTCAATCAAACCCAATTCTAAATTACACAGGCAACCAACCCAGTATAACATGGTAGTTAGGTTCCTATAATTTCTTGTGTGGCATAAAACCAAGTTACATAGAATTAGATACCAAAAATATGAAAAGAAGGATTACATTTCAAAAGCTAACAAAAGTCGGCCAAATTTGCAAATTAGAAGATCCTGAAATAATGAAAATTCTAATTTTCTATTCATTTTTCTTTAATCTGAATTGTGTTGCTTTTAATTTTTAACAAAATTTGATGTCTTCTCCTTTTTAAGACAATTCACTATTTTTCCAGAATCAGTTACAAATTTTCTCTCTTGAGCATGATTTTTTACTTTCACTAGGCATAATTTAAGATTGGAATTTTATTTCTGACAAAAAAATTATTCCAGTATGAGTCTTAAGAAAACAATTAGTGATACAAACCCAGAAAATTAATAAACAATTAAATAAAAGCTTACAACTTTTTGAAACCATTAAATATTAAATTCAATAACACAGGAATCTCAATTTTGTTGTTGTTGTGTAACATTTAGCAAATCAAAGCAGAATTTCACAAAAAAAAATTAAAAAAAATTACATTAACATAATAGCAAGGTTTTTCCATACTCAAGATCAAAAATAATGTGCTATATGGTGAATACTCCTATAACACGGCTTGCTCTATGTTAAATTTTAAATTTAAAATATCTTAACAGGCTTATAAATAAAAATCAGTTAGATATGCAACAATGCAACTATTCTATAAACAAATAAAATAATGTACAAATTTGTTTGCATTTTTCTGAACTTCCAGCATTACAAATACATTTATAATCCTTCAGAATTATTTTTGTCAAACTTTCTTTGTAAACAATATAAGATGAGAAATAAATGGTAGGAATTTCAATCCCGTTGCAGGCTTAATTTGCTTTTTTTAAGGTGATCAACTTGTAATGAAATATCTTAGTGTAGAGATATTTTATTTATTTGATTTGTCTTATTATTTATTTGATTTTTATTTGATTAAATACAGTAGATGAAAGTTCTTTTAATATTGTTCTGTGTGTTATATTAAGTTCACAACATCAAGATTCTAACTTTTCCATAAATGAATGTGAAATTATGGAAAAGTTCTACTTAGACTTATATTTTTAAATAATTTAGTTTTTATCTTAAAACTTTTCACAAATTTCTTAATCATTATATAGATATAAGCATATACACTCACCTTTACTTTTGTACTTGGAATAAGTGGTGTGTAATTTGGGTTGGATTCATAATCTCTTTTTTGATGCATTAATTCTAAACCAATTAATTGTTTAAATTGTGTACTTAAATGTCTACGTAATAAAGTTTTAGATGTTGGAATGTTGAGCAAAGTTGCTAGAAGGTCATCAGTAAAGCGTGGTTCATATACCTAAAATATAAATAATTAATTAAATATCATTAAATATCAGAATATCAGAAATATTTCATATTGAATTTGAACACTTTCAAGTGTTTATTTTAATGTCCTATTAAGAATAATTTTTATTTTTGAATATCAGAATTACTGAACTACATTATCATAGTGTATACATTTACAATAAGATTATACATAGCTTTATGAATTATCTGCATTAAATTATGGTACTTTTTCTCTGTGTTTAAAAGTCAATTTGAAACTGGATGCAAATTATCTGATAATGTGTGGGTTTTATTTTAACTTGCTATTTGGGGATTTCATAATTGGTTTTCTTTTGTCTGAACTTACCAATGGCATCTTCACAAAATGCAAAAAATCTTTTGTATGCCATACACATATTTGTCATTGCAATTTCTTCCAAAACTACCAATGGTGCATGTACTGTATATATTTTACTATTCTCTGTCCATCAATCCACACTTTAATTGATATTATTACACATTCCTACTTGAACCTATCTTGAAAGCAATAAGTTTCTGGTAATTTGTCCCTCTCTTTATAACTTTAGAAAACTATTTAAAAGCAATTAGTCAATTTTATGCTATACTGTAAATAAGAATTAAGCAACCAACTCTAGAACATCTCTATAGATATTATTGACATAGAAAACATTAACATTAATTTTTTTCAATTTATTTTAGCATTTTCTGTTATTACTTGAGAAATAAAATAGAAATGAAGTAAAACAATAAATAATTATGTTGCAGTTCAACAGCCTTTTTTATTTTTGATATTTGTGTAGTTTAGAAAATTCTGTCTCAAATAGCCTATATTTTACCATTTCATGTAAACTAGTAATAGAAACAATAGAATTGAGAAAACATTATATTTGATATAACAGCTTCTAAATTGTGTAAATTGCACAAGTGTCAAGTTTCTCAACTACTGCTTCAGAGATGAAATAGTGGTGTAGACAATTCAAATATTTTATTTTTATTACAGTATGATAAATTTTGCAGATTATCTGCATGAAATTACAGTAACTTAATCAAAATACAATTTGATTAGTTGTTCTAATAAACAAAAATTGTTGAAAGTACACTAAAAGTCCTAATAAATTACTAGGAATTTATCACTATTACAGTGGCTGTGCTTGCAGAGTTGTTTAACCCCCCCATTTGGGAAGAATTAAAAAATTAACAGTATATTCTGTATAACTTATATTTATTTATATCCATTCAGTTTTTTCTTAGTTTACTGTATTGCATTACTAATATACTATATTGTAAGAATTAATAAACAGTATTATAAAAAAAATAAATGAACTTTTTTAAAATGCTATCATTTTAGTAATAGTCAGGTCTGTGTGCATTACTTGTTGCATCAAATATCCAAGTAAATGAACTTTGAATACTTTCTTTATATACAGTGGTACCTTGACTTATGAGTGTCCCAACTTATGAGTTTTTCGAGATATGAGCTTTTCGAGATATGAGCTGTCTCTCGGCCAAGTTTTTGCTTTGAGTTCAGAGCTAAAATTTGGGTTACAAGCCAGCTTCAGATACCCTACTGCTAGTTGGCTCAGCAAGTGCCACAGCAAACCATAGATTAAGAAAAAAACAAAGAAAAACTGCTGTAATTTCATCATTTTCGTACTCTTCCAATGTCTGACAGCTAGTTTATAGACAAACGTGTGATTGAGTGACGTAGGCATTAGTTCAATTCCATGTTTTGTGCAGCATCACCACCTCTCATTTCTCAAATTTTCCATCTTTTCTTTCTTTATCTATGCAGCAAATGTCACAACATCTGCAAAACCAGTTTATTTCAGTACATTCTATTGTGTTCTTATACAATATTTCTTATTTATAAGTACATTTTTCTTATTTAAAAACATGTAACAAAAAAATTGCAGTGTTTTGAGGGGTCCAAAACAGATTAATGGCATTTCAATTAATTTCAGTGGGAAAAATTGATTTTACATACAAGTAATTTGAGTTATGAGTTCTGACATGAAACGAATTAAACTTGTAAGTCAAGGCACCACTGTATTCCATTTTTAATTTTCAATGTAATTACATTAAATAATATATGTTTTTCACACAGATAATTATGTATGAAATGAATAAAACTGTTTTTCAGTATTAAAATTTTAAGACTAAAAGACAGTTTTATTTATTTCAAATGTAATTACAACAATTTAGTACTATTTTATGTTTATTCCACTTTCTAGAATCTTATAAAACAGTTAAATTCCTCATATTAACTTATTTAATCTCTATATTTACAAAATGTCTTACCAGCAAACTTTTTACAAGTCAAAAGTATTTTATAAAACTTAATATTTACCAATAATGCACCATGAACTCCACTTCCTCTCAAATTTGGAGCATATTCAGATAAGTCGACTGTTCTTAACCACTCCATTACCCTGTGATTGGTCCATAAGACTACTTCTTCGGGACTATATTGTTTCGTCTACAATAAAAGTATAAATAATCAAATAAATACATGATAATAAATAAAATTTTTGCTGTTACTAAAAATATTACCTCTTCAGGTAGAGATCTTCTTTTTAATGCATAAGGATCAAAATTATGTGCTCTTAAAACTTGAATACTTCTTCTTATACTGATATGGTGTAATTGATTTGTTACTTTTAAGTTAAAAAGATCCTCCTAAAAATATATTGAATGAGTAAAATGTGACATATCAAATAATCTTATATTAAAAAAATTATGAACTTAATCTTATCAATTATATAGTTTATTTCAACATTGAAGTCATTTTTTGAATTAACTTTTCTAAAAACTAACAGATTATATGATTAAAAAAATTATATATAGGGCTATGGATGTCTGCAGAGGAACCAAACAAGACATTTGCCCTTCCCTGAGATGAAGTAAAAAATTTCACAAACTATAACTGTAAAAGTATTTGAGATATGTAACCTTACACCCTGGACCATGGGTTAATTTGATGCAATATTGTATTCTGTAATCCACTTGAGAGAAAAAAATACTCAAAAAATTAAATAATTAAATCTGCAAAAAATTTTTTAGCAAATGCCCACATAGAGGGTGATTCAAAAACTATATTTAGAAACTCTACAACTTAAAAATTCATGAATTGTTTTAACATGCCCTTTTAATGTTAGAGAAAGTTTGATTTTATTCACTAATTGAAGTCTTATTTACTTGCCTCACTTAATGTTATTACTGTAGTTGAGATTATTTTGATCAACAGGGCTACATTGATCAATGAGACACATTTGTTTTGAAATGCTATTTCCATTTCTAAATGTTTTTAAATTAATAATAAACTTTGCTTTATATACTACACAAATAAGCATTTCAGATGACATGGTGTGACAATATACTGAAGCCACTTCTTGCTAATGAGAGATCAAACTTGCCAACATTGTTCACATGCTGAAAATATATAGTTTAATTAAGTAAGTGAGCCTACTGATTTATTTAAAAATGCGCAAATGTAATTGATTAGCATAACAATCGGCGCAATGTATGCATGTATTTGCAAGTGTAAAATCAAACTCAATCTGCATAACAAGCTGAATGCAAGCAGAAACACACAGGGATAATTAGAACATGTTTTGCATACAGTGGTTTCTGTGTTGGAAACATCCAGGGACTAACAGCATAGAGAGGATGTCAGGAGGAACTGGTGGAAATTGAACAGCTTGGTATCAGGACAAAGCATCACAAAGCAATCTGATGAGTTATGAGTGATGAGTGATGATACCAGTACAAACACCACCAGAGGAGGTAAAAGACCAAACTTCACAGGAACCTTAAAGAGTGATGCTGATTCTATTAGTACCATGAATGAAGAACATAAGCTTACCACTGACACTTCTGATAAAACCCAAAAGTGGTGGAAAAGAAGTACTAGTACTGTATATGTCAGAAGAAAAGATCAAGTTAATACTGATGATTGTGTTGTCATCCCACTCCTCAGTTTTCCTCATTTCCAGGTTTCCACATTTCATTGCAAACATGACAACTGTGAAACCCAACAAAACATGAACAATACAATTTATGTTATATAGAAATTACCATTTTCATTCAGAAAATTTTTTTCCGAAACCATTTTGCCAAGAAATGTCACTGTATTACATGCAGAAATGAATAATGTAATGTAATAAGTTTGCACTTCACGCCGACGTATACTATTATTAGAACACTTACGTGCAGTGGCGTTACAGGAGTGGAATTCCCGATCCGGAAATTTTTCCAACTTTTAGAGAGACACTCTATTTCTACTACTATACCATGCAACTCCCCAACTCTCGAGCTCCCACAAATTTGGATAACAGCGTTCAAACAACTCAACCCAAGATAAAAATACTCCTTCGTTGCTTATATGCTTATTTTGCGTTGGTGCGCATACTTGAACGAACTATGTTCATTAACAGACATTTCTAATGTTAATATTTATTTATCATCATTTCTTCGCGCTATGACGTAAGAACCTTTAAATAATATTCGAAAACCATAATCAGCCGAACCGTCGGAAATATCATTCGAAATTGCGGAAAAACCTCTCTCTAAAAGTTGGAAAAATTTCCGGATCGGGAATTCCACTCCTGTAATGCCACTGCACGTAAGTGTTCTAATAATAAGAATAATGTAATTTGGAACTTATTTTTAACAAATCCTGCCTTTTAAAAAGTCCTACAATTTTGTTTCATTGAGCCAAGAACAGAAACATGGTGATCAACTCTATTTTTTAAAATCAACTCCCCAATTTTGGTTATTAGCATCAATGCCTGCATGCATTTTTAGAACACATCACAATTGTCCATGTGACACCAAAAACATCAACACAGCAGCAACAAAGATACAGTACTTTAAAATTTGAAAATCATCAAATTAGCCCACTTTATAATACAATGTAAATTATTGTTATCAGTACAGGCCAAACCCCAAATTAATTACTATTGTATATGCAGTTTTTTTAAACTCTTTCCACCCTGTGCGGAATAGAGGCCCATTATGGGTTCAGCCAGGCCCACAATGGGGCAACTGGGTGGTGAGGGTTGGGCCTGACTAATCTGAATGGACCACCCCCAAAAAATTCCTGGGGATTTTTTGACCCATCCAGATTTGAACCCAGGTCTCCAAGAGCGGTAGGCTGCCACCTTAACCACTCTGCCCTCCAGCCTATTGTATGTACAGTAGAAGCTATTTTTTGTAATTTATTATTGAATAATTTTCCATTATTGATTGTAAGTTTTAAAAATTTCATTATAACAAAACACATATACAGTAGGACCCCGCTTAAGCAAGGGATGCATTTCTAGATGACAAAGTGCTAAACAAAACAGCATTAAACAAGGTCATTTTAACACAGAGTAAATAGGGAAAAGGGAACAGGAAATCAAAAATAAACAGATTTTACTTTAATTTTAAGTAATTTTTATTTTAATTTGCATAATAATATATGTTAAATAACACAAACATATGCACACAGAAATGTAAAGTTCATTTTTTGTGATGAAGGTCCTGGCTTTTCTGAAATTCTTGTTTTTTTGCAATAAAGTTGTAAAGTTTCATTTGTCACTTTTTTCTTTCCTTAAGCAAATGTCGGTAGCAGAAGATTGCATCCAAAATCCTTGTTTTGCTTTTCCACTCCTTTCAAAATCTGGATCATTCACTACAATTTGATCAACAATTTTGGTTACTGTTATCAAACTTCTACTAAAGAAATCTGTAGAGAAATTCTTTGAGTTCTTCATTTTCAGAATCACTATTTTCCAGTTGTACATGAATTCCTTCTTCTTCTGGTTCTTGAAGGTCATTGTTGGTAAGACTCTCACCAAGAAACCTGCAGTAACTCCTCAATATCCTGCTTGTCTACATCTCCTAGTCCTGCTGTATCAATTAGGTTGACAATTTGGTCAACCTAATGATAGAGATAGGCTCTTCTCATTGAGAGTTCTTGGATACCTTCATTCATAATTTCTTCCACACTCTGTTCATGCATTTATCAGTTAATTCTTGCCAAGCAAAGTCAATATTTACTATGGCAACCATTATGTTATATTTTTTCGAAAATTGCACCAAACAAACATAGATTTAAGGAAAGCACAGTGCTATGACAAATCGCCATCTTTTGCTAATTGGTTGGTGTTCATAAATAATTGTATTATATACAAATCAATGAAATTCTGCAGTAATTTGAATCAGCGTAAATCTTAAGCTTTTCTTTAGGCTTTGAGCAGACCACGTTATATCAAATTTGCATTAATCAAGGCAGTGTTAAGCAAGGTCTTACTGTAATTTTTAAACTATTACTAATTACAACACACAAATTTTAACATACCACAGTCAAAAAGTGTAGCATACGACCGTCGACACGACTTTCACAAAAACTTTCTTTATACTGAGGTAGACCAATATCATCCAGCCATCTTACTACCCACGAATTATCCAACTTTCCAGCTGCTTCTAACATGACATTTTTATCTCCATTCATTGACTGAATAGCTAATTGTAATTTCTTCCTATGTAGTATGTTTTTTATTCCTAATTCCTGAAAAAAATTATTATTCCTTAAAAATAATACAATAAACATTTTCTTACATTCTAAATAGATGATATTATTTAATATTGGGTTGTTCAGAAAGAAATTTCAGTGTTTTATCACTACCAGAGGAATTAGTTGTATTTTTACCTGCCAATTTCATTTTACACCATACTGTCATTATATATTTTGACAGCTGACATTTCAAGACTTATTTGTAAAAAATTTTGTTTGATTTTGTGCAATTGTTCTTTTTTTTTTTGTTTGTTTTTTTTTGCTGTCCCATCAAATATGGAAAATTGAAAGTAGCATTTTCAGCATATTTTTTTTATTATAAAAAAAAATAAAAATGCTGTTAAAGCAAGAAAAAATTGTGTGACATGTATGGAGAATGACTGTGCCAAAACTGGTTCACAAAATTTCATTCTGGCAATTTCAATATTGAAGATGCACTGAGCAATCTGAGCTCTAATCAGAAGAGCTTTTCTATATTGTAGACAGAACAAAAGAAATCAACAGAATCGTACAAGTAGCCGAAACACTGGGATACAGAAAAGGCACAATAGCAGAAATGGGCACAGCAAGAATTTCAAAACATGGTCCCAGTAAAGTCACAAAGTTTACATATAACAAGAATACGAAAGGTATTATGAAAGAAATTACGAACCGCAAGGGGACAAGAATGCTCCTATAAAGAGCTCCGAACCTGTATGCAATCTTAAGAAATGATAAAGATCACATTAAAAAAGAAGAAAAAGCAGGAGTATATAAAATTCCTTACGAGAACACACAACTAGGAATCAAAAAAGACTACATTGGAGTCACAACAAGAAACTTGGGGATAAGACTTAAAGAACACAAGTATGACATCAAAAAAGGTTCCAGCATAACGGTACTTTTCCAGTTCGCGCAGATACAAGGCTCAATAATAAAATGAAATGAAGCAGGTATTAACCCTTGCACTCTCCAACACTAGCAAAAACCCTTGCACTCTCCAACACTAGCAAAAACCGCTGAAAAAATTGAAATTTACAAAAGCAAACTGGAAGAGGCATGCATAAATGCAAGGGACGCAGAAAGCCTACCAACGGTGTGGAAATTTATAGTCAAGAAATTTAACACAAACTCGTAGTCTTGCCTTAGTTTATAGTTACTTCGTTCATCAAATATTCCTTAACAATTTATTACAATGNGTGGCTATTGTATCATTAAAAATTATTTTTTTATTTTTTACAAACAAAATAAATATATTGAAAATTATAAAAACCAAAAAATTATACTTTAGAAGTTAATCTAGTATCAAAAATGTTCAATTCAGCACGACACACAGTCCTCAGAAAAACACCACACAAAAGTGCCAGTGCTGCCAGCTAAAATACACACATCAACAAAAAAAATATTGGAATAGCCCAAGATATAGCCAAAGATTAGATTGCAGCACCACAGCACTAGTGAAAATTTAAATTTGCCGACTGGAATTCTTTCGGATAACTGACGTTTCGGATAACCGACTTTCGGATAAACGACACGCTACTGTATATAAAATTAGTATAAAAAGCAAAAATAAGTAAATACATAAACCTATCCTGCAATTAGATTTATTAAGAGTTGTATAAAATAAACTTGAATCTGCCCAAAGACACAACACTAACTAAAAACTTGAAATTAAGTATTTGTGATTAACTCATGCTCAAAATGAAAAACTGCAAGGATTAAGCCATATTGGATTTCCATTTACAAATCAGTGTAAGTATTAACACAGCTGACATATCTCCAATTCTCAGTTGAATAGAATGTTTTCAATTTCCTTTAATTTTTGGTTAGTGGTTAGTGTTTGTGCTATTGGAAATGCCATGAAAATATAATAAAAATATACTGTAAGTTGAATGAGAGAGCAAGTAAATTAGACCATCAAGAAAATAAAAATACCTGAGTAAATTACCAAGTTATTTATTTTCAAATTTTTTTTGGTAATGGAAAAACATACTTCTGCTTTCCCTCAAAATAAAAATAAAAATTATAGACATTCTTTAAAAAAAATCAAGATTCAAATCCAGAGCAGCCAGGAAATATGCACTCGCGGGCCAGAAATTAACCACTATGCCGGCAAGTGTTTGTGCTACAGCTTATAAATCCAACAGCTTGAAATTGATTCATATTTTTCTTGAAAATGCTTAAGATTAAAGAATTTTAATTATTATGTGAAACTAAGCTTGTATGTGAACTTTTATTTTAAATATGAAATACGAGGGCTGTTCGGAAAGTTCGCGGCCTTGCCTATATGCGGCGCTGCGATCAATTTAATTTTTGGCAGGAATAATTCAGCCATCTTTGCTAAAGATACGATACCAATTTTCGCTTGATTTGTCAAAAAGTTTTGCCACGACAGCTTAGCAGATAGTCAGTGTGCACATGCTTTGTCAAAAATGGAGAAGACGGAGACTCGTGCGGTCATAAAATACCTGACGAAAAAAGGGTTGACTCCATCTCAAATCAAAGCTGACATGGATGAAGTTTTGGGAGAGTCTGCTCCTTCGTACACCACTGTGAAAAAATGGACAGCCCTTTTTAAATCTGGCAGAGAGAGTGTGGAAGATGACCCTCGCAGCGGACGGCCGTCAACTGCTATCACTGAAGAAAACATCGACAAAGTTCACGATTTGGTATTAGCAGATCGCCGTTTGAAAACGCGTGAGATAGCTGAGACAACAGGCATCTCTGTCGACCGAGTGCACCA